>NW_012130093.1:3166291-3183415 GCF_000143395.1 Atta cephalotes | reverse complement strand
GCGGCGGCGGCGGCGGCGGCGGTGGCGGCGGCGGCGGCGGCGGCGATGAATCGGTCGCAACAGCTATTTAGTTACCCTCTTGTTTCTTCCTTTCCTTTCTTTGCGTTTCTCCCTTCCTCAAGATATGAATTTTCACACGCGCACCCGCTTTTCCACTGTAAAAGACTGTGGACGAGTAAAAGCTGGTAAAGGCTGCTTCTATGTTGTACTAAATACGAACGTGCGCGAGCTAGAGGACACGCCTCTGCGAGGCATGGCGCAGACTCGAATCCCACGCTCTGCAGAACGGCGAGTAACGACGAGCTCAAGGGAGCTTGTCGGAAGTAGTTGGAAGCAGTCGGAAGTCAACGGAAACCCTTGAGGCCTTTAACTCCAGGGAAAATACTTGATATGCGCAAGTCAAGTCATTCGCAGTGCCGGCACTGACAGCGGTGGTTTAGTACGTCATCGTAAAGCTTAAGATATTTATAACGAAGGAAAACTTATAGTTTTGAATGATCGATGATCTTTCTTTACAAAATTCACATCAATAAAATGATGATAGATGATCTATTCAGAAATGTACCAACCAGATATCTCACGACAACATTCGAACAACATTCGAGCGGAAGATAGTATAAAGATACCAGCTTTTCAATATTAGACTCTTCACAGAATTTCATAACAAGGAATAAAATAAAAGAACAAGGAATAAAATAAAAAAGAACATTTCTTTGACATTTCTTTTTAAAATTGTACAAGTGAGAAAAAATATGTTGTATGTTACTCTGCAGTGAAACGGAAAAGGTATATTCGAAGATATGTGCTATCTCGCTTTAGCTACAAAACGAATTTGATAAAAAATGTCAGACCAATCATAAGTTGCTCTCTGATGATCAAACTGATTAGAGAATCTCTAATCATTACAGTTATGATTTAAAAAAACAGTGTTCTTTATTATAGAGAAAATTATCCCAGTAATTAATCGACAATAAAATCAATTTATTGCCTATATGTTTCGTCCTTATATAATAAATTTCCATTTTAGCAATAAATTGAAAATAGGAAACGATATATATTGAATATACACGTATCACAGTTAAGTATCATATTTCAGTCAAGAAATGCAATGGTAATATAAAATAAATTTATCAGAATTAGGCACTAATGCGCTTCTTGAAGACAAAAGTAGCTAAAAAGCGCTGTAGATAACATAATTATTGTACTCCGCATGCATATTTCACTTTTTAACAGTAAACTTATGTATCGTTTAATCAATGTCGTAAGGCACTCTTATCTCATCATCGCCATGGTTTCCGTACGGCTCCCGTGCTCGTGCTTCTCCTGATACCTCGATCTGAAAATTCAAAAGTATATTCAAGTACATCCATTACGGAAAATTAAGTGTATGACAAAAGCGAATGTAAAAAGTTTACACAATGCATTTGGTGACATAAGTCTGTCTCTGATATCCGAAGTCCACGTTTGACATCTGGACCTAATTAGATTTCTTTTAATGGTCGACGATTGCTGGTATTTGGCCATTCTAAACAATAAGGAAAATATAATCTTAATAATGACAAGTGCAATATTGATCGATAACACAAAGCAAAAAAGTAAAGACTTAAGACAAAGCAGATCTTGATTTCTTTAATAATATTTTTGTACTTATAATCTTAATAGTCAAACAATACAAAACAGACGGAATTTTACAATATGTAACTACGAGAAAAGGAATATTCGTTTAAAATTTGTGTTTTAAATTTTCCATTGCTCGTGACATTTTAAATATTTTAATTGTTAACTATCTTTTGACTTATTTTTCCAATTTCTTTTTTTCTTCCTTTTCTTTTTTTATATATACAGTTGGAAACATTTTGTATCGATTGTTAAAAATCTTGTTAAAATTTTTTATTTTTTAATATATTTGAATGCTAATTTAACGTATAATGTAATTGCGTTAATTGAATATTTTAGATTAAATTGATATTCAATATCTCTAATGGCTTCTGCATACTGGACGCGAAAATACTTGTTGCATAGGAAAATGCGACGCGGTAACCAATAATATTAGGGAAGGCTGTAAGCTTATTAGCTACCGCGTCACATTTTATCGCGCAGTAAACGTTTCCGCATAATGTGGAGACATTAGTATTAAAATAACATAATAATTTATGAGTAAATGGACAATAATATACAATTTGTGTATTTTAAAACGTGAAAAATTTTTAAAATAAATGAATGTGTTAGGACCTCTGAATACTCACTCCAATCATATTGAATCATAAGCGAGAAATATGTCATAAGCGACACATTGATTTTTCTTACAAGCCATTTATAAAGCCATTTTATAAAGAGAATTTGACTGAAATAAAATGAGATCGCTTTAAAACATTTGTAAAAAATGGACGAAAACTATCCTTAAAAATTATCCTGAAAATAGGCTACACATACGCATTGAGTAAAAACTAGTAAACGCACTTTACGTGTTTTTCTTTACTGACTATCAGGGAAGATAAGAAGTCTTTATCCATTTTTACAAATATTTTAAATCTCATCATGCTATGCAAGAAAAATCAATGTCATTTCTCACTTATGACGTCACGATTCAATATGGCCGAAGTAACTACTCAGGAGTCTTAATTTTATATATTATAAATGTTTTATATATTATAAATTTTATTGAAAAAATATGCTTCCACAATTTACTTACAAATTGTGTTGCATTTATTATATTTAATTTTTTATACATATTTGTGATACTTCTTAACAACATATTCATTTTATGTTAACTTAATGTTTATGTTAAATTAACATATAGATTTATAGCGAATTCGATTAGAAGCATTAGTGCATACTGGTGCATATTAAAGCCGTTATACACTGATTTCATTTGAATATAAAAATGAAATGCATTTGCATATTTCGAATAAAATACATATTTTACCTAATAGTACAATAAAATGTATTGAGTATTTCATGATTGAATCAATTTCTATGTTTATTTATAAACATATCTTTGTATTATTTTGTGTATGACTGTTTTAATGAGCACCAGTGCGTACTGAATGCGTCCAATCGAATTCGCTATTAGATTAGACCATTTAGGACACAAAAAAATATATTAAATTTAATATAAATTTTATTATTGCATTATTTAACAAAATTTTTGTGTCGTCACTTTTAGGTTGTTGTTTTAGTCCAGAGATCAGTCAATCAACTGTATATGTAATAGTATTAATTCAAATTATAAGATCCAAGATCAATCACGTACTCTGGAGAACGTGAAGCTATTTTTAAATATGTATATATAATGCTGAAGATGGCTTAAAATTGAGTCCAAACATATGTATCTTAAATAAATTTTATTCATTAATTTATTTTACGCACCGAGATTCGCATCTGACTAATCAGTCCTTCTATCGAATTTCTTTTTTTTTAAATGAAACTATGTTATTACGTGGATTCGAATTCCTTCAGGTTCTTTCTGGCTAAAGTCTTCTGAGTGGCGAACGAGTACGATCGAGCCGAAGTCGGACGTTCTATTCGAGACTCCTTAATTTCGCGATCATGCGCGATTATTTTCATTCTCTTCGTCGGAGACTGGGCGAATAATTCCACTATATTCATGGAAGCTGCGTCGCACTTGAAAACAAAATTAAATCGTTAAATTATTTTAAGCTCTTGACTAAAAGTTTGTAAATACAAGCAATGAAATAACCTAAACAGTATAATAACCTAGACAGTCAAGTACAGTATAAATGTTACATTAATTGCGCTGTTACTGATAAAATAAGTAACATATTACCGCAATTCTTATAGCATTGAATATACTGGGAACATTCATGTCGTATAAAATAACATCTACCTGTGTAAACAGAATATTGTCGCATTTTTTTACAGCATTAGTATAACTCGTATGTATATTTCAGAAACATTCATATCATATGAGGACGCATCTTTGAATATTTATACAATTATTTTCAAATTTCGTCACTATGCAGACAATATGCAAAATTATCTGGAAATTTTATAAGCAAAAAAAATGAGTAATTACTTGCAACTGAAGACGATGAAGGAATTCCACTTCTGCCAAGTTTAAAGGCGCATCAACATGTAATTTAAGCATATATTGCAACGCCTCCTTATATATCTTTTTCAATGCAATAACGCGTTCGGTACGCATTAATCTGCGTATTAAGTAACCACGTGTATAAGCATTGATGGTATTCACTGCCTGTACCTATACAGTAATATAATTTTAGTGTCTTTTTTTAACAACGAAAATATTATGAAATATCATAATGTTAAAATTACAATTTGTACTCACATGTTTATCGAAATACACCATGGTGTCTAGTACTGGTATATGCGTAGTATTACTATCTAAGGGAAATAATTGTCGACTCACATTGGAATTCTTACATACAAGATCGCGTGACTCGCAACGGCTGTTATCGTCATTACCGTTATTTTTGTTGTTATTATTATTATTATTATTATTATTATTATTATTATTATTATTATTATTATTATTATGCATAGTATCATATAAACTCACTTTTCTCGTAAAGTCAAAATCGAGAGTCGCTGAAGAATTATCCGCAATAAAGGATTGATATTTAAGCAGATGTAAATTTTTCGAAGAAATGTAATCCAACGGACATACAATCATTCGATTCATTGACGGTAATTTAATATTATAATCCATTTCAGTGTGTATATTACTCGGAGAGTCTGTGTCCATTTGTTGCCTTGCCTCGTGATTGGTTGGTTTTACTTCGTCGCTCGACAACGCAACGTTCAACGCACTTGTTTGATGTGAAATTCCGGAGGCACACTTTCGTATTTCTGCCAACAGAAGTATTTGTTGCTTTTGAAATTCTGCTTGTAGTAGCGATTGTTCTTTTCGCTGACGATATATTAGCTCCATCATCTGCTTCTTGTGCATTTCTTCGATCTCTTTATAAACCATCAAAAGTTTATCTGGTGTGGAAGACTTTGTTTTATTGGCTGAATCATAATATTCAGCAATATTTTCCTTTTTATTATGCAATCCTTCATCTATATAAGACAATTGAATTTTAGGACTATTTATATCTTCTGTATACTTGCTGCTCAACAAATTTAACACACCACTATTTTTCTCTAATTTTTCTAGAGAACTTTGCTTCTTAAAATCTGTATTATACCTATGATTATGTTTAATTGGTATGGCATCGGGTCTAGATGCATTTTCCTCAACGATTACCATTTTAGTACAACTAGTAGATTTATTTGCTTCATGCGATTCTGTCAAATCATTAGATTCTCTATACTGGGAAGTTGATTGTTTGGGTGTACATTCTAATTTGCTTAAATCTTGAATGGATTCTACTGAATGGATAAACTGTTTATTTTCCCATTCTGCCTTAGGCTGCGCAATGTTCCATTGTTTTCGTTGTGACACATTAGTGGTAGGTGTAGGAATGTACTTTTCGTCAGTTAATTTTGTATGCATATGAGCAAGCAATATAGGACTGGGTGTATCCAGTATATAAGAACCTTGACGTGACAACTTGGGTAGATTTTCAGGAGTCTCTTTGGAAATTTCCATGGAAGAAGTATCTTCCTCAACTTTACTTAATGTTATTGGAAGTATGTTCAGTGTTTTAGGTATCTCTGGCTTCCAATTTTCTAGCAATATTACATCTTCATCTGATGTTGCCGTTTCTATTGCATTATTATCGACACTATTTCGATCAGTTACAGCTGTAAGTTTTGAATCATTATCATTTGCTAAACAAACTTGAAGTTGCAAATGTTGTATATCTGATATAGAAGACTGAATATCATGATTATCTCTGATTTCTCCTTCATCTTGCAGCAATGGTTCGACAATAGTCATTTTGGAATATGAGTTTTTATTATTGGTATCACTTGCAATGTCACGAGTGGATATGTCGCTGTCTGAACTATATCTTATATTCTTTAACATATCTATTGGTTCTAATATAATAGCTTGCATGCATTTATCTTTGATATGCTTAACGAGTCGTCTGTCCTTCAAATTTTTCTCGACTTTGATTGCCAATGATCTGTAATGTCCCATTTCTTCTTTGAGGGTGTCAGTCATCTGAAAACAACATAATATTAACATAAAAGCAATCTCCACGACTAAGATTACTTTAATAACTGCATTGGTTAACGAATATTCACCATTGGTGGAAGAAGAGGTATCCCATTTATTTTCATACAAGAGGTATAAAATTGTTTCTGCATGTTTTAGGTGCAATCTTGTGAATACACTTTACTGTCGTAATCCACTAACGTTCCTGAAAGAAAATAAAGTAAATTAGATAATTATTTATAGAATATGGATCCTCCCCTAGGATCTTAATAAAAATCTACTCATTCGATATTCGATTTCTATTCAAAATGAAAAAAATCTGGCAAAAAGCACAGCGGTCGGCCTCATGAATCGAGTTATTAAGCGTTACTTCGGATCTATAATAGAATTCTAAGCCTTAAGCCATAAGAAATGGACGAATCATAATCGATTATTCTTCTCGAATTTGATTATAATTGGTCAATTTCTTACGACTTAAGGCTTAAAACATCTATTATTATGGCCATTTTACAATAACCATTAGTCATAAATCAGAAGTTAGAAATTGGAAATTGACGATGTGATTGATCAATTTCCAGCTTCTAACTTCTTTATTTATGATTAATGGCTTATTGTTACAGAATGCGTGTTACAGGCTTTCTATAAGCTATTACTTAAGTTTTAAGTCTTAAGTCATAAAAATTAATCAATCACAATCAAAGAAGAATAATCGATTATAATTGGTTAATTTTTTATTATCTTAGCTTAAGATTTAAAGCTTAGACAACTTGTTGTAAAAAGCCCGTTATTAAAATTCAAGACTTTAGAGGTTAAAATATCTGTCATCCCAACTCGATACAGCTCTATGTATACATTCTGCTTTAATTACACAAATTCACTGTTTTAAAAACACAAAGTCAGTGCTTTACAAACACAAACTCACTGTTTTAAGCACAGAAATTCTTTGCATTAATAGCGAATTTGTGTTTGTAAAGCCTATTCTACAATGTGCTCTGTTTCCTGTTTCTTACTTTTTGCCTCTTGCTTCTTCCCCCTTTCCAATCATTTTATCAACGATGGTATTTCTTGCTACGTGTTTCCTGTTTCTTCCAAAGTTAAGGCCAATTCTACAATGTGCTTTGTTTTCTATTTCTTGCTGTTTGTCTCTTGATTTATCTGTCTTATTGATCAAAAAGGCAAAAGACAGAGACACACAGCAAGAAACAGGAAACAAAGAGCACATTGTAGAATTAGCCTAACTTTTATCTTGGGCGACACAAAACAAAAAATCAAATAAAAAACAAAAAGACATAAAAGAGATATAAAAGATATAAAACAAAAAGCAAGAAACAGAAAACATAAAGCACATTGTAAACTAACCATAAAGCAGTAAATTTATGTTTTTTAAAGCAGTGAATTGTGTTTTTAAAGCGGTGAATTTGTATTTTTAAAGGAGTGAATTTGTATAATTAAAGCAAAACATACATGGATGATCGAGCTAAATCGAAGTTCCGATAGCTGTGTCAAAAATATTCTTTTTAGTTACAAGATTAATAGTGCTGTAACTAGCTGTGTTCCGTAAAGCCGGTTCTACATTAGTTGCCAGCTGATCGCAAGTTTGTTGCGACAGCCAATATGAAGCGTTGATTTAAAAATGTAAGATTGCTTCAGATTGGCTATCGCAACAAATTTGTGATCAGTTTGCAACTAATGTAGAATCGGCATAAGAGATCAGCATCGTTTAGTTAGTCAAGTTTGTTAGTCAAGAGGTCGATTGTGTATCTTTGTTAACTTTCCTCACCTCTCGTACTTTCATCTCATATGAAAAAATACACACGATTGGCTATAAACATAGTGAAAATGTGATATTTCTAAGCTCACTAGAGTGAAAATTACAGATGCGAGTTGAATGTGTAGCATAACCTTAATTGTAGAAAATGATAAGAAAGTTTTGAATTCTAATCTCATTCTACTGCAATCGCTATATCCAAAATTATATCGTATTTTCCAAAAATAAGCTAGAATTATGTGAGAGCTAACGTTTCAATTGCATGAACACAAAATGAATGTTACAGAAAAGCAGAAGGAAATATTGATATAATTTATAGAACAGTAACCTGACTTTGATCGTGATCGTTTAAAATATAACAAGGAAAATAAACGAAAAATTGTAAGTATTATGATTATTAATCGTATTTCTTATATAAATATGTTTCTATAAATAATATTCTTATAAGTTTTGTTTTTTATATATGTCATTTGAATTCAATATTTAAATATTTTAAAACATTTTTTAGGAACATTGAAAAAAAAATTATCATCTTCTTTAAACACATCATATGAACTATGTAAATCAGCAAAAAAAATGGATTAAGTTAATTTTGATTTATTATATATATATATATATATATATATACTACACAGGCTAAAAAAGTCCCGGGATTTTTCAATACATGGCATCACTAGAAAATGAACATGATTCATTTCGAGAGGTTCATCTGTCACTAGTTTATGTAATTTCATGCCATTTCGTTCATTCGTTTATAAGCTACAGTCGTTTAAGTGACGCTACTTTCGCCTTTATTTTGTATCATCACGATAACGCACCGTCATACACGTCTTTGAAAGCGATGGCCAAATTGGAGCAATTACGATTCGAATTAGTTGCTCACCCATCGTATTCTCCAGACTTGGCCCCCAGCGACTATTATCTGTTCCCAAACCTCAAGCGGTAGCTCCAGGGAAAGAGATTCACATCGAATGAGGAAGTCATCGCGGAAACCGAGGCATATTTCGAAGGCTTGGACGTTTCGTACTACAGAAAGGGCATCGAAATGTTGGAAAATCGCTATACCAAGTGTATTGCCCTCGAAGGCAACTATGTTAAGGAATAAATATTACTTTGCCCAAAAAACGCTTGTTTTTAAAAATCCCGGGACTTTTCAGCCCATGTAGTATATATATATATATGTTTTATCAATATGTCATCAATATATGAATTTTTTGGAACTTTTGAGTAGAGATATGCGAACTATTCAAATACGAATAATTCGATTCGATATTAGAATAGTTCACACATCTCTAATGCCAGCTTTGATTGACTTAAATAAAGAGTTGTAAATAAAATATAGAATATGCGATAGAATGCAAAAAAATTTCGTGATTTAAGGTTTGTTCGCATCGCAAGCTCCAACATGCTCCAACAAGTCCTACTCATTCTATCAAGCACATGAATGAGTAAGAATTATGGTAAAAGCATATTACAACATGTTGGAACATGTGATGCGAACAAACCTTTAGATTTTATAAAATGATGTATAAATCTACAATATAAAAGCAGAGATGTGCAAATTATTCGAATAAAAAATTCAAACAGTTTGTACATCTCTACTTTTGAGTTAATCTTTAAACTGTGTAATTGTGAAATTATTATTTATTGCTTATCATATTTTTTGCAAGCATAGAAAGACTGGAAGACTAATACCAACTTTAAAAAAGGTTGCAAAGCAGAGATTTACATGATGGGAAAGAGATATTTCGAAAGGTGGATTTACAGATAGTTATGATAAAACTTTGAATGAATTTCATTTGCTTTATTTAATATTGAAGGAAAAGAAGATGAAGTATTTTCACATGATGCTTAGAATGATAAAATGGCATCATATAAAGTGCGTTCTCCTTTCAACAAAATAAGCAGAATATGCAATTACGTATGCCATTAAATAGTAACATACATCCAATTAAAAATAATAAAAATGAGATATCTTACAAATTTGATTTAATTATCATCATTTTATTAATTAGTTTAAAAATATGAATTAATAAATTTATTATTTCTTTTTTAATTAATAAGTTTCAATAAATAAAACATTCATAACAAGACAATAAAATAAATAATTCTTTAAAACAGAAAACAAAATATTAAAAGAAATAAATGTGAAACAATTGTTTCATCACACAATATGAATGTATATCAAATTAAAAATAAGGAAAATTGATGTGCATATAAGATTTATTTAGGCACGCATTATAATGTATTACTTTTTTAAATATAGATTAATATAGATTTAACTTCATTGTATTTTATTTTACTATTTAAGAAACAAGATAAAACAATATGCATTATCTTTAGATGATACAGAGGATTATATTGCAAATCATTCAAAAAGTATACAAAGTTTTTTAATAAAATGTATTAATATCATTAATATCATTAAAATGAAAAATAGACTCCTGTTATTCTAAAACAAATTGCTCGAAAACGTTAAAGAAATATTAGTAGTCGATGCGGAAAACAATGCACAAAGTATTAATAGTAAATTACTTTGATAATTTGACATCAAAACTGTCGAAATACAAAATTCTCTGATATAATAAATCAGAAAATTTTGTATTTCATTTCGACAGTTTATTATTTAGATGTAAAAAAATCATGACTTATGGACACAGCCATTAATTTATTACAAAAGAAGTCAACAACGTCCGAGAATATTAAACAGAATATTAAACAGAAAATTTTAAAATTGAAACAGAAAAAAAATAAAAAAAGAATTAATTGTTCTTAAAAGAATTTTACAGCAATTATAGAATACAAATGATCTCATATCAACTATGGAAGAATTAATAGGACAATACCTGATAACAGATCTTGAATAAACAAAGTTTATGTATTATGCAAAAGTTACCAAAAATATATGTATTTTGTAATATAGTATTGTCATATAGTATTGTTTCTTTATATACACTATAAATTTTGAAATTACTAAGTGTAATCAATTCATGTTTATTTGGTTTTTTTTTCTAATGCAAAAAAGTTCTAGCTCAACATATTATATTTAAGTATCTAATATTTTGGCCAAAGCTATATATACATATGTATGTATGTGTAATTCATGTAGCATTTAAACTTGCGATGATACTACAAATTATAACTTTACTTTTTGTGAACAACACTATCATCAAAATGATTTTATTTTATTTTATAGAACAAGAAACATATAATTAATAAAAAAATTAACATCTTTTAAATTAGTGATAACTCTGTAAATTGTTGCTTGTTTGCATACAACAATAAAGCGTGCAAAATTTAATATTACTCTTCGTAATATTATATTGTTCCACAAAATCTTTAATCACTTTATACGTTTATATCTTATTTACATTATTTGAGCGTTTCGCTAATGTACACACGCCATTTAATCCCCCATATGATATTTAAATTATACGATATTTAAATTATAGGCTATTTGAGAATATAACGCAATTGCTAGAAACAAATCTTAATAATGGACTCTAAATAAAGATAATAAATTTTTCCGTGTCCATTCATTAATGTTTATCTATTTGTACAATAATTATTACAAGCCGCAATACACCTCGATTGTCATAACATCTTCCCTCATCCAATTACGACTTATAATTAATATGCATAAAAATAAATCACGACGAGTGCTTATATTGTTATATATATTCCTTGCTAAATGTATAATAAATATGGAGAAAAAAATTATACAGAGAGTTAAAATTTATATTTTAACGAAGGAAAATAGAATATACATTCTCTTTCTTATATCACTTGTTAATTTGAATAATAATAAAAAAGAAAAGACTATATTTAAGCCTTACAACTTATCTCTTCAGTAACAATAAAAATAATCTCTATCACTTTTATATCGTTATCGTTCAAATTCAATTCTGACAGATTTTTCTAATTTTCCAATCCATGATTCTTAATATTCTTTTGTGTACCTGTAAAGACAGCATTCTCCTTATGAGAATCTTTTCAGCATGAATACTTCATTTAGTCTCTTGTAAATACGTTAAAAAATATAATCTTGCACAATTGTGTAGCTCGAGACATTCGAGCTTCTGGAACGTAAAAATTTTAATGTTTAACATAATATTAATTTAACATAATGTGATTATTATATTTGAATATTTTGTATTAAATTAATTAATTAATATATTTTTTTTTAGTATTCAAATAAAGTAGTAGTGTAAAATTTTTTATTTTGTAATATTAAAATAACATAATTTATGAGTGAATAAACAAGTAATATAAAATAAGTTTTAAAATGTAAATTCTAAGATAAAAATACAAGTTAACTTTTATATCATTAAAAACAAATTTCTAGCCATTTATCAATTATTGACGTTTGTGCATAAGAATCTTTATTTCAGAAATTAATTGAATTTTTAACATTTTATGTGCTAGTTATGAAAATATAAAAAAATATTTAAAAATGAAAGGAAACGCAACATACCTTGTCTATTCAAAATATCATCGAATAACATTTCGTCATATTCAGCGTTATTTACGTTATGTTATATTGTTTGTTCATCTCATTTAAATAAATTTAAATAAATAAATTTAATTTTCTAGAATTCTCCATTTTATAATAATATTGTGTAGAACGCAACATGCATTTACAATATGAGCTAGAAAAAAAAGTATTATAATAAATATTAAACAACATTACATTTTTTTAATAAGGTTTTTTTATGTTATATATAAAAGTTATATTTAATACCTGCGAATTCCGGCTAATAATGCAATGCCTTCTCTTTTCACAAGCATCGTCATCAACCTTTCAAAATATCTATACCTCTTTCTGGAGAAGATCATGCTTTTGTAAAATGTTCTGTATATCTGAATTCTGGAGAGCCTATAGGTGCGTTTATAAATGATTTTAAAAGATAAGACATAAGCAGATGGAATCTCCTAAAAAAAATATTAAAACTCACAATATAAGTATCAATTGGCTCAAATAGCCAAATGCCTACGAAGTTGTTGTCATGTTGTTAATCAATCATTTCAAAATATCGAGATAAACATTTATATATTAGGTGTACAAGGCTGACCAGCACTTCCGGTCTTATGAAGAAGTAAAAAATTGGATCGATTCGTGGATAGCTTCAAAAGATGACCAGTTTTTTCGATGCGGGATTCGTACGCTACCCGAAAGATGGGAGAAAGTAGTGGCCAGCGATGGACAATACTTTGAATCATAAATGTATAACCAGTTTTTTTATAATAAAGCCTCGAATTTCGGAAAAAACGGCGGAAGCAAAGTTGTACACCTAATAGTATTTGAAATATTATGGAAGTTAAAATTACGAATTGACGATTAATGGCAATTAATATAATGTAAACATAACATTAATATAGTATGAACAATATATCTAATCATTAGCCATATATCTATAAACTACGATCCTCTTTCATCTGCTTTCTATTGTCTTCCTAAATAATGGAATAAACGCGAAGAATGAAAGACTCTGGCGTTATGCATTCTTCCATGCATTGTATTTATTGCTACTATTTCGTTATTATAGGAACAAATATAAAGAGAATAGAAAAACATAAGTACAAATTATGCACTATTAAAACTAATCTCTTACAGCACTGATTATTTTTATACTTACAATCATCACATTCAATGATATATGATATTCCTGTTAATGAAAAGATATTCTTGTTCAGTTTGTGATGGAAAGATGACAATGCAAGTTCCATCTATAACGCCTGAAAATCATTCCTAGAAATCCAATTTCAAAAAATTTGATATAAAGAATGAAATTAATTTGTAGAAATTTTTGTCAAACTTTATGTATATTATCTATGTACCTTCTCTGGTTTAATTTGTTGTTTCCTTCTATTTGATGTTGGAATTGAATTCAACGTCCCATAATATTATTTAATACAGTAGCATAGAAATGGAGATAGACTGATGCATAATGATGAGAAAATCTTGTACTTTTCTTTGATAGGAACCAAATGCTAAGAAATAAAGTATTACAAATATCTATAATAAAATCATAACAATTAAAAACACAAATAAAAAAGAGAAAAGAAATTCAAAGAAAAAGTAATAATTTACTTGTGAATATTGAGAAACTGCTGTTCTTCTTTGCGGAACTGACATAAAATTTTTTAATTCTTCAATAAATTGTACAGTTGCCACTTTAGATAATCTGAACATATAAATGTTACATAATGTACAATATACATATTATTTATAAAATACACAATAATAACATTATTATTTAACAAATTTTTATGAACAAATTTTACATATGATTATATATGTTAAATAAGTCCTACTCAGCATGAAAAAAATAAATTATTAAGAACAAGAATAATTATTAAATATGAAAGAAATAAAAGAGATTAAATATAACACACGATGAATAATAAGACATATTTATATTCCTTATCACATATTTATGTTCCTTACATCTTATTTGTATTCATTGCAAACATATAGCCTAATTGTAATCTAAAACAAAATATAATTTTCTTTTACATACCTATACAATTTGAGAATGTGTTATCTGGAAAAAACGGATCTCTTAAATCTCTTAAATCTCTCTTCTCCTTATTATATTTCTCCTTATTATATTTTTTCGACGTCTATTTTCTTTCTCTTCTTCTTCCATCAGTAATAATATAGCAATAAAATCTATTTATGACATTTATTATGACAATTGTGTCGTACTTGCGGAAATTTGTATTATATTGGTTATAGTGTCAATTAACAAATTTTAGGTTAATCGATGTATCCTCAGTGTTGCCACCATTGAAAAAGATTTTGTACCAACTGATTGACAAAAAATGTACCAGATAGACTAAAAATGATAGAACCAGATCAAGCAAAAATTTTTTTTAAGGAGAGAAGATAATAAAAAAGATTAACGCTTGTTGCTTTTTAATAGAAAATGATAATAAACTTTATTTCAGTCATTTAACAAAAATTATTTTAACAAATATGCATGTTATGATATTATACATATCATATAATTTCAATATAAACTTAAATTAATTTAAAAACATTTCTTTTCGATAACAAAATTAACGCTGTTATTCATTACATAAACATTATATTACATAATATAATAATCAAAATATGACTAATATTTCCATTTTTTCTGCAATAATGTTTCAGACGAACTCCATGTATAACAGTTTTCATTAGCCATTAGTTGCTTGAACAATATTATAGAACTGCATGTTTCTGCATCCAATTTATTTCTAACTTTGTTTTAATTAAACTTAATTGAGAAAAATTTCTCTCTACGCAGACGTATGTAACAAATACATTAATCTTTTAATTAATTTTTTTTAATTAGGGAACATTTCTTCATTTAATTTATTTTTCATATGAAATACTTCCAATTAAAATTGATCAAATGAAGCATTTTCAAATTTTTTAAAAAGTTCCACATTTACACCTATATAAATTTCTTCTAATTTTACATAATAATAATCAGGATTAGTTGGAAATATTTTTGACAAGTTCAATTTATCAATAATTGTTTTCTTAATAAAATTTCTTAACACATTTTTATATAAAGTACTAAATTTGGTATGCAATATATGAATTCGTGTGTCTTCTCCTTGAAAAACAAGATTCATTTTATTTATAATGTCTAGTATATATGATAGAAATATAAGATATACCTTAAAGACAGGATTATTTAAATTCAAGTATTGCACTTGTTAGACGTAGTTTATCTTCTTTAAATGCAGCATTGGTAAAATACAATTTAAAAGAGTTCCATAACAAAAGTGTCAACGATAGCCTATTAAAAATAAAAAAATGTTATGTACAATAACATTAATTTTCATTTCCATTAAAATGTTAAACTGTTACAATAAATCTATTTTATAATATAAGCAATTATAATCCTAAATATTTTTAATTAAGAAATGTTTTATCAATTTATCAAATTGTCAATAAAAATTATTAATAATACTGAATAAGTTATACTTAACTGAAATTTCAATAAACTTACTTGCAATGATAATCATCTAATTTGAAAGGATCGCAGCATTTTGTGAGATTTTTAACTCTAAAAATTGTTGTATTCTTCTAAATTATCCCTTCGTTTTGGGCTATTAGTAAAATTTCCTTATATACAAATTTTTCCGAATTTTAGTAACTTTGTTGTAGCTTTCGATGAACATAAATGTAACGAGTGACATACACAATGTAAATATATCCTTATTTAATTCTTATAATTTTGTTTGAACATTTGATTTCTGTCCTCATCATAACAGCCGTATTATCAGCAGCAAATCCAAATGTTTTCAAGCGGTATTTTATTCTTTTTAAGTAATTCAACAACTAAATTAAAGAGTGCAGCCAAGTGAACTTATAAAACCAAAAAACATATCTCTAACTTTATTTTTGTAAAAGAAGCTGTATAACTACTGCTAAATACTTTTTTATTGAAACATCTGTTGCTTCATCAATAATTATAGAATAATAACATTTTTCTTCTAGAACATCTTTTTGCAAAACTTCTAATTGTTCTTTGGCTAAACATTCATTTATTATAGCTGTGGCTTTTGTTCTGTTACAATTTATTTTTGGCAATATTTGAATCTGGATATATTGAACGCAGCAATTTTGATAAATGTTCCATTAACAAAAATGGCTTCTAGAAAATTTCTGTCTCGGGGAGTCTAATCTTCCAATTTGTCGACACGTCTGAAGTTGGCTATTGGCAATCCATGTGTTTATAGTCAAAGGACCGAACTCTCGGTGTAAACTAGACCAATGATGATAGATATCATATGCATAAGATAATGCATAAGATGCATTCACATGTAAGCATCAAGCAGTGGAAGCAGCAACTAATCAACGAGGCAATTTCATAATGACGTAAAAAATATTTTTTACACTACTGCCCTTATCGCTCAACTAATTAGTTTCTGCTTCCGCCACTTGATGCTCGATGGTGGAAATAGTGGAAAGATTACATGACATTTTCTCGAAAAACTAGATTGGAAAATGTTGATATTAACAACTTCTAGGCAACAGGATTTCAATTTATATGGATTAGTAATACTATTGAAGTAGTAACTCTATAAGTTTGTGATACTTATGAGCGAACTTATGGACTTACTACTTCAACGGTGTTACTAATCCGTACAAATTAAAATCATGTTGTTTAGGGGTTTTTATTAATATAAACATTTTCTAGTCAAGTTTTTTTGGGAAAATGTCATGTAATACATGGTGCTCAGTTTGCAAGCGTCTCTCTCTCTCTCT
>NW_012130093.1:3162111-3166271 GCF_000143395.1 Atta cephalotes | reverse complement strand
CGTCTCTCTCTCTCTCTCTCTCTCTCTCTCTCTCTCTCTCTCTCTCTCACTCTCTAAAATTAGCGCTCTCTGTTGTTTCTTTGCTTCTTGTTTCGCAAGGCCTATAACTGCGAAAACATGGATATTCATAATTCATATTTATTTTAAATTATCTTAAATATCTTAAGATGTTAATCCTCGGATTGTAATTTATGACATCTTAAGATTGACTTAAAACAATCTTAAATGTAAAAATTGATTATGAATACCGACCTGTCGTGAAGTTGGTATTGAACCTTTCCTTGTGCAAGAAAATATTTAGTACCGATTTCTCTCACGACGCGAAACAGATCGGTATTCATAGTCGATTCTTACATTTAAGACTGTCTTAAATCAATAAGATGTCATAAATCAAACTGAGAACTGTATTAACATCTTAAGACATTATATTTAAAACGGTTTTAAAATAAAAACGAACTATGAATATCGCCCCATGTTTCGTGTTTCATAATTGGTAGTCACTCACTGAGGGTGCGATTAGGGTGCGATTACATATAGCGCGGATTACGTACACCGCTATTAAGCAAGTTTGTTGTGATAGCCAATCTGAAGCTTGCATTTTGAAATCAACGCTTCATATTGACTATCGTAATAAATTTATGATTAGCTTACAACAATGTAGAACCGGCTTTACATGTAGCGCGATAAGAGGCACGGGCTAGTACATGTTACTAAGCACTTTTTAATAAAATTCATTAATTTAAATGCAATTATTAAGTCAAATCATGCTACATGTAATAGAAGGGAAAAGAAGCAAACATAGGCGATTCTTATTTTCTTATTTATTCTTAGTTACCTAGTTTCTTTACCGCGTACTGCGTTACATGTAGAGTGTGTTTCTTTTTATTGGCAGTGCAACCATGATGAAAGGATTACAGGATATGCTCAGTTTGCAAGCGTCTCTCTCTCTCTCTAAAATTAGCACTTTCTGTCGTTTCTTTGTTTCTCGTTCCGCAAAGTCCTATAACTGTAGCAATCCAAGGACTGCATTAACATCTTAAAACATTATATTTAAGACGGTTTTAAAATAAAAACAGACTATAAATACCGCCCCATGTTTCACAGTTGGTAAACTGCGCACTTAAAGATGACGCAGAACAAAAATAAGTGGTTTGTCCAAATTGAGCACACCATGTAACCCTTTCACCATAAGTGCAATTATTATAGATCTGTTCGCATTGCTTGCACTTTTTGCACTCGACATCTTCGCTTTTTCTCTTTTGAAGGCAAAATATTTACCTATCTTTTTTAAGTGCAAAAATATTTAGGAATTTCATACAATGCGAACAGACCCCATGACACAACAATACACTGCCGTAGCCGTTCCAAAATTACTGTGATACTGCCACTATTGTCGTATTTCGGAACGGTAACAAATTGCTTTGCAATAGATTGGCAGTAGTGTAAACAGACATGGATAAATATACTAAATTGTCAATAATTTTTGAATGAAAACAGCAGCGATAGTTCGTTTGAAGTTCAAATGAATTAATTATGGGATCACTAATTCAAGCAGTTTGACTTCGTGTTAAAAACTATATGGACATAGTTAATGAATAGAATGAATATCAGATGTGGAATTTAAAAGTCATTTTCGGTAAAATGATTATATGTGCATTTTCTGCAGTTAAATATAATGTATATTGGTATTTTTTCCTGGATCGAATATTTCGGTGTATTGTACTTCTTTAAGTGATGCTATATTGCACTGTAACTGCCTCATCTCGAAAGCCGCAGTAATCACAGTAGCAATATGGCTCATTATTTGTGACGTTATTAATGGAACTAGATGCTGTTGCAGCGCGCTACGTAATAATAGCAGACCAATTTTTCAGTACTAGTATATATTCAGTACAATGTATTGGAATACACTCGTAATCGCACCCTGAGAAGCGACGAAGAGCAAAAGGCATGATTTGGTCAAACTGCACACACCATATAAATTAATTCCTAAAGACTCCTTAATGATACAAAATGGTTAGATATAACAGGGTACTAGGAGTCAAGTACGGCAATTCTTGTGCAAACCAATACGGTTAACAAAACAACTTTATTAATAATTAATCCGCTTACATGTTTCGGCTCACTTTTGAATCATCCTCAGAAACAATATGATGTTGCAATTACAAAAAAATTTTTTTTACAAACTAATTCATTTCAGTGAGCCACCTCCATCTATTAACAGAAACTATAATATAAAAATGAACTCTAATAACAATCTAAAATGTATTAAAATTATTAAAAAGTAAATTATTAAAAGGTAAAAAGTTGTTAAAAGCAAAAATTTATTGTAAAATAATAGAAGACTAAAACAAAAATTCACCATATTGCAAACACTTAAATTCTATCGGTTTAGTCAAAAACCAGTCTTTGACCATTCAGCAAATCAGTGTCAATTATGTTGAAATTAATGAATAACTTTTAATACACTTAAAACTATGATGGAAGGATTAATCACAAAGAAAAGAAAAGAAAGGAAAAAATTGATATTAATTATAATCCAGACGGATATTAAAACCAAAATTGAATCTTTAATAATTTAATCTTAATGTAACAAAAAATATTGATTAATTGGCAATAACAATGCTCCGATATTTATATCCGTCTATAATTGGAAAGTATGCCTTAAGAAGCCCCTCCAAATCTGTCTGCAGGTTGAGGCCGCGTGTCTGTCTCCTAATGTGTAGCATCTCTGACATAAATCTCTTTCTGTACTGGGGTTCCTCATCCAAAATTGCAATATTTTCCCATCCAATCGAATTCGTGGTCCTCTTTCAATTGGTGGTCTGTTATGACTGAATGTGTGTTCCACCACAAATATGATTCCTGTGCTCAGTTATTTTCGTCTTCAACTGTCTTCCTATTGTCTCACGTAGCATCGCAACAGATCTTTGCAACAGATCTTGTACACCATATTAAATTTTTTTTCATGTGGAAGGGGATCCTTATGTACCTTAATGAATTCACGCAACTTATTAACACTATAAAATGATATTCTAATATCCTCGCTATTTAATCTGTTACGTCCTACAGATGCCACGATTCTTTTTTTTAAAAGAATCAACTCCTCGACTAAGATTGGCATCTATGAGACTCGAGTGGAATCCTCTGATAACGATCTAACAGAACTGAAAAGAGGAATTGAACAAATTCTGCAAAAACTCCTAAATATCAATCAACCCGGAAGGAATAACAACCTTAATGCAGGCCCGAAAAGTTACAAGATTGCAAAAGACACTATAAATACATCGAAGTCACGCAATAGTACAAATCCAAGTTTTATCGTCCCAGACTGACAATTTCTTAAGAAAACAGACGCTACGTCACATCTTAAAAAAATATAAAACGAATGGGATAACTTCCCACGGTAGCATTATCTAAAATCGGACTCGTGACTGACAATAGTTGCTTTGCACACAAAACTAGTTGTGGACGGTAACTATATGTTTACCTAATCATATTTTCCGCGAGGATAATAGAATTCATCATTTGTCTGAAACAATCTTGCCTTTTTAAAGAAAAACGTAAACTATTTCTTTTCTTTTCAAAACCCCTCTACGATGTACTTTAGATTAACAACGATAGGATAACGTTATAAAAATCATAAATCTCGCGTAATATTGCAACTAATTATTGCACCTAGACAAAGGGCACTACGCCCTATTTTTGAGATATAGAGGTCTCGTGGAAGCGCAGAGCGTCAGTATGAAATCAGCCTACAGAAGTTTACGTCGCTCCGTACCAAATCAGTTCACGTCAATACTACCTCAATCAGTGAAAATCCGCGCTGAATCTCGGAAGGTTCACACCAATTCGCGTATTATTAGTGTATAAAATTGTGGACAATCATCATTATTGACCATCCAATAAATTGGCCATTGCGACTGTCCTTCTCGCGCTCTTTCGTGGACAATGGGCCTGCACATTCATTCCAACCTACATCTACCGAGATCTCATGGATCAACCTAATAAGTAAGCCATTCCTTCTGGTTTAACCATATATCTCCCCCAATAAAAATATACACACACACACACACACACACACACACACACACACACACACACACACACACACACACACACACACACACACACACACACACACACACACACACACACAC
>NW_012130093.1:3153564-3160377 GCF_000143395.1 Atta cephalotes | reverse complement strand
GTTATTTTCAAATTGAATTTCAAATTTCATTACACAAAAATTTTATTTATATATATATATATATATATATATATATATAATAATAATATTATTATTATTAAAGATGAAAAACGTGGAGTTTAAAATAAATTCAACAGCTTTAATAAATTCGTCTTTCGATAAAGAACAATTTCTAGAAATATACTGCCAAAAATTATTAATACAATCGATTGCAATCGGCATGTTAGTAAACAGATCAACTATATCTAATGAAATCAAGGTATTATTCAAATGAAAGCCATTGAGATTCTCAACAATTTGGAAACTATTCTCTATGACTGTTCGCTTAGGGATATTTTTTATAATTATGCTGTGTAGAAAAATTGCTAATTGATAAAGAAGATATTCAATGAGAAAATTATCAAACAAAAAGGGCAATTCTATTTATATATCTTTAGCAAGGCATAGGCTCTTAGAAGTATCCCATCATTGCAAAACAATATTCTGTATTTTGAATTGGATATATAATCCGTATCCCTCCACTTCATAAGCAAACATTCCCCGCAAACTTGTACAACTCCCTTTGTGGGATCTTTCCTAGGATAGAATAGATTTTAAAATTCCAAGATTTTAAGATCAGATCAAAGATTAGAAAGATAAACTTTAGAGGATTGTCTAAACATTTTTCGATTTAAAAATGTTCTCGGACTGCAGTTGTACTCAACCTAATGAACACATTAGTGCTCACTATTATGAAAATTTTTATGAAAATTTATTTCACTTTTATAGTGTAAGATATTCCATAAATATTAATGTGTTTATACAAGTTTTTTTATATAATATAAAATGCCTCCCGCCTTCGCTACTATCGCCGGTCGAAAAAAAGCGACTTTACTTTGCTACTTACTATATTTTGCTCAATGATTTCTTAAAAACGAATACCGGAAACCATATTCAGACAAATTTCATATTATTCTTGTGATATCAAGTTTTATTCTCGTTGTTCTAAAAAATTGTTTTTTGAAAAAACTTTTTTACAATGAATAAAAAGACCTCTTTTTTTCTTGAAGCTTTCTTGAATAAGCTCTGAATAGGAATCTTACATATATGTATGTACGCGCGCGCGCGCGCGCGTGTGTGTGTGTGTGTGTGTGTGTGTGTACAGGATGCGTCACCAAAATCCGAACAATTTCTTTAAACAAAATGTTTTTAATAAAAAATTAAATATTACAAAAAATCCTTTTACGTAGCATTCTTCCTGTAGAGCACAATTATTCGATATATCAATTATTCCCCATTAGCTTGAATGACGGCCTCTATTCTCAATCTGAACCGTTCGCATGCACGCTGTAATGTAGCGCTGTCCGACGAATGCTGTCTCAATAGCGGTTCTTAATAATGTCACATTGGGATGCCGACTTGTTTGTGATTTTTTTCAACTACGCTCCATATATAGTAGTTCAAGAGATTTAAATTTGGACTGTTGAGAGACCGAATAAAAGCCGAGAGGCGAACAACTTGATTTGTCCTGGTAGCCTCAGAGAGCATCTGTCGTATCTTTAATGTGTACGATTTATATCGAAGATTCTCCTCAGCAATTGATGTATTGTTGGCTCTCTTACACCAACAATTAATGTTAATTTTTGTAACGATTGTCCTGGGTCATTCGAAATCAGCGCTTGAGTTTTTCAATGACTGCAGGGATCCTCACGGTACATTCTTTCGAGTGACTCTTCCTCGCTAGAACCTTCGTTGTACTGTTCTAAAGCCGTATATTTTGCCACAACGTCAAAAACGGTCTCGGGTATTCAAAGAACCGAATTATTTCTGTTGCTGAACGCCTAGCGCGAAGGCCTTCGATGATCGCGGCTCTTCAATTATATTCCGCACTTGGTTTCAACATCGCGGTCATTTTGAGAATATGACTGTTTACTAGAAGCTCAATCTTTCTCGAACGCCAATAACAACCTTTGGTGGAGGCACAACATACCAGAAAATTGAAATTGAAATTTAGAATGTGGATTTTGATGATGCACTCTGTATATTGAACCACAGGCCTTTTTTTTATCGATCCCTTTCTCATCATTCTTCTCACCAAGAAATGAATGAATCTGTCATCTATTTCTATACCTTAAGAGTGCCTTTTCATGCAACGCTGAAATGCTCGTTTTCTAGCGTCAAAAAATATTGAACCTAACCTTTGTAATTTGCAGAGAAGAGACAATAGATTTCCGCCATGTAGCAGGGATCACTGACAAGATAGCAGACAAATTGAATATTTCTGATTTATTTATGTCTACATAATTTGGGAAATTTAGGAAAAATATTTAAACATTTGGATAATAATATTTTTCTTGTTATTAACAAATTTTATTATTATGCGTTAGCAGACAGCGATTTTAATTAATGTGTTTTATGAATGGAATTGATTAGAAATCATTTGGGGAAGACGTTTTCATTATTATTTTCATTTGGGAAAAGTCGCTATTTTGTATAAATTCAATAGATTTACACATATTACGAAAATAAACAATGCCCGAGTAGAGTGGGTGTAGTAGGTATTGTATAATGAATATAATAAACCTAAAATTATCAAAAATTAACCAATTAGTCCGGATCTAATTGTGTAGTCAATCAATTTAATTATGAATTTAATTATGTTCGATTAATTTCCTTCACATTCAACTGTGATTGATGGTCAATTTCTTCTATGACTCAAGGCTTTCAACTTTTATTGTATCATCCAAATGAAGTTCGCGAATGCAGTCTAACGTTGGAATCTTCAGATTTCAAAATAAACTTTGACATATAAAATATAAAATGAAGAGATTTGTTGTAATAGTACATTATTATTTTCTTTATTTGTAAATATTTTTATACCAAAGTTGACTTCGAAATCCGAATATTCCAACGTTAGACTGTGTTCATAAACTTCACTCGAATGATACAATAAATGTAGCCTTCAGCCATAAGAAATTGACTACAGTTGAATATGAAGAAATTTAATTGAACATAATTAAGTTCATGATTAAGTTAATTTCTTCTACACATAATTATAGATCCGAACTAATTGATTAATTTTTAACGATTTTAGGTTTATTACATTCATTATATTGTACAAATTAGTTCGATCCGTTTCCCTAAAGATAGCTCCAGCTATTGTGAATGGTTCATAATGATAGCTAATTTTGGCGATTTCAGAGAGGTTAAACATCAGCTAATAATATTCAGTTTATATCACTTTGAGTTTCATACAAAAACCATGATTTTTACTGTGTTTGAAATGTCGAATTTTATGTTAACCAAGCAGCATTTGCGAGAGGTTTTGATTTTCTGCTTTAATTGGAAGAAAAGTGCGACTGAAGCCCATCGAATGCTTGTCGAAGTTTATGATGACACTGCTCCAACTGATAAATCATGTAGGGAATGGTTTCGACGTTTCAAGAATGAAGATTTCAGCGTTGAAAACAAGCCTCGCTCTGGACAGCCAAAAAAATTCGAAGAATTAGAGGCATTACTCGAAGAAGATCAGAGTTAAAAGCAAGAGGAGAATCATTGAGGGTAACTCAACAAGCCGTTTCTGTATGATTGAGAGCCATGGGAATGATTCAAAAACAAGGAAATTGGGTGCCTTATGAATTGAAACCGAGAGACGTTGAAAGGCGATTTTTCACTTGCGAATAGCTGATTCAAAAACAATAGAGAAAAGATTTTTGTGCATCGAATTGTAACTGGAGATGAGAAATGGATATTCTACGACCCCAAGAAGAAAAAATACTACGCTAAGCCCGGTCAATTGCCATCGACTTCAACATCAACACGGCCGAACATTCATGGTTCGAAAATCATGCTCTGTATCTTGGTGCTCTGTATATTGGTGGGACCAAAAGGGTCTTGTTTACTATGAGCTACTAAAAACTGGCGATTCCATTACGGGCGATCGGTATCAGCTACAATTGATTCGTTTGAGCCGTGCATTGCGAGAAAAACGGCCGAAATACGAGCAAAAACATGAAAGTTATTCTTCTTCATGATAACGCTCGGCTTCATGTCACTAAAGTCGTAAAAAAATATTTGGAAACGCTCAAATGATGTGTTTTACCTCACCCGCCGTATTCTCCGAACATTGCTCCTTCTGATTACTGGTTGTTCCGAAGGATGCAGCAAGTCACCCGGTTCAATTCTTTCGCAGAAATCGAAAATTGGCTCCAAAATTGGATCGCCTCTAAAGACGAGTCATTTTTTCGAGATAGAATTCGAAAATTGCCTGAGAGATGGGAAAAAATAATAGGCAGCGATGAACAATACTTTAATTGATCTGTTCATTCATTGTTTTGAAATAAATGCACAAAAAACGGACCGAACTAATTTGTACTCCCAATACTATACCTAATACACCCGCGCGCATTGTTCGTTTTCGCAATATGTGTAAATCTATTAAATTTATACAAAATGGCGACTTTTCTCAAATAAAAATAACAATAAAAATGTCTTCTTCAAATGTCCGGATTTCTAATCGATTTCATTCATAAAACACATTAAATAAAATGCTGTCTGCTAATTTACACATGATAAAATTTGTTAATAACAAGAAAAATTCTATTACCCAAATGTTTAAATACTTTTCCTAAATTTCCCCAAACAATTCCCAAATTATGTAGATATAAATATATCAGAAATATTCAATTTGTCTGCTATCTTGTCAGTTGTGTTAGGATGTCATCCCATATACAATCATGGACACTAAAAAACACTTTTTTTCGATGAGTTTCGGAACCCTGTTGCAAATTCTTATAAGGAATTTTCCTATGAGTTTGCCTAACTATACTCATGGTAAATTCGACAAGTCTCTATGGGAGGAGGCTCCTATCTTGCTATAAATTTCTTATAGGTTTTCCCTATAGAGGATTATAAGGGGCTGCGCACAATGAAAGAAATAGGAAACAGAAAACAGAGAATAAGAATTTCAACCAATCAGAAACTGTGTCCACAATACATGATTTCTGATAGGTTAAAATTCTTATTCCCTGTTCCCTATTCTTTTCATTATGCACAGCTCCCTAGGATTCTGTAGGAGCTGGTATAGTGTAAACAATAGATGACAACACAGAAAAATATCAGGGCGTTCTTCGTCTTGAACTCAGGCCTGGTCTCTCCTCCGAGTTGATAAACTTCCTGCCACTGAACCATACAGCTCTGACGCTGATAGTGCCTATTTTCTCTAAATTTTTTACAATAGGTATCCATAGGATTTACATAACATGTACACAAAGGATAACATAGGAAATTTTTCTGCAAGGTTTTACATAGGAATCTATCATCCAGTCCATGAAAAGAGGCTCCTATAGGATCGCATGGGACAAAGAATGATGTGCAATCTTAAATAATATACAGGATGTCTCGTATTTAGAGATTTCGTGTGTAGATAAAGTACATTAAACTAAGTCGAAAAGTCCTATATTATTTTGTAATTTTCATAATAGTTAGTTTCTAAAAATTGTCGAATAAGCGGATAAAATCGATATATAAAACAATTTTAAGATATTTTTCAGAGTTCTTTATGACATATTTTAAAGATGTTTTTTCAAAGAACTCTTAAAGATATATTAAAATTGTCTTATACGTCGATTTTACCCGCAGACATTCTGCTCATTGAATAATAATCGCGAAAATTGCAAAATGATAGAGGACCTTCCGATTCAGTTTAATCCGTTCTATTTGCAGATAAAAATAATTCCACATATTTTGAGACACCCTGTGTAGTCCCAAAATAATCACAAATATGTTCTGAAACACTCCTTATGTACTCCCTATAACATACATATTAAAGTATACAAAAAATGCTATAACAGCCGATTGATGTAATTTCACGTGAAAATCTAAGATAATTTTTCCATAACAAAAAATTAAAAGTCATGTGATAAAGATATGTTTGATGACTCAAAAAAGTCATGAATATATATTTTCCTTATGGTAGTTAGGATTTTCTTTCACCCAATATGGAACCTCGTTTATTAACTATTATTATCGTGGCTTCCAGTTTTTGGGAGTTACGAATTATTCTCTCAAGTTGATATAGGTACTTATACAAATACGGAACATGACTCATGGGAACTAAAAATATTTTAGGATACTACATTTTGACTTATGAACATGTAAGTTTATATAGGAATTAGGACATAGGAAATACGCATACGTGATCCTATGATAGCCTATAGGCATTTTTAGTATCCATGAGGCATCTCTCTTACGTATGCCTATATGTTGCTATATGTCAAACTGGTATTCTATAGACCTTGTAATTCTTATGGAGCATCTGTCCACATTCTTGTGAGTATCTCTATTATCCTATTTGTATTCCTATGAATGTCCTACATATATCTATGCATGCAGAATCTGACAAAACAAACAAGATTATGTATCATATTGAAAAATAAAGTATATAAAAAAAAGTATATAAGAAAAATAAAGTATATCATATTGAAAAATAAAAATTATTATTAATTTTTTTCTTCAAACTTGATAAATTCTCAACCATTAACAATAACCGAATCGACATAATCTGCAACCGACATAATTCTATTGATTTCGTATTGTTTTTATACCGTTTCACTGATTTCGATATAGTAGAGAAACTTCTTGCGGAATGCTAGTAAACTCATTTCTAGTAACAAATCTGTTCCACGGAATCGTTCCGATTACGACGCGGTACATACAGAAACTAAGTAACTATAAAAAATTGCGCAAAGTTCAAACCATAGCAATTCTAAGACATTGATTATTTGAAATCACATTTGTGTGTGTGTGTGTGTGTGTGTGTGTGTGTGTGTGTGT
>NW_012130093.1:3143726-3152390 GCF_000143395.1 Atta cephalotes | reverse complement strand
ACACACACACACACGTATATATGTACATATAATGTTATATTTAATATTTTATTTAATAGAAAGAGATAAATTAAGATAACTATATATGTATGTACGTGCATACATCTAACCTTGATATAATTTTTCGAATCACATTTTCTACTTACCTCTCGTGTTCATTATCCACAATGAATTATTTTCTTGTAACGGTATTCCATTATCATTAGTTATTAATATATGCACATTCTTAATTAATTTTAGAACCATTTTAGTGTCGTTAGGTATAATAGGTATATTTTCCATACATTATTCAAATTTTGTTTACCGCACTTACTCTTTCAACCCACCTTAGAAGCAGGGTTCATAGATTCCGAGGGTTGATTCCGAGGTTTACTTATACTTTCAGAACGAATAAGCTCCACCATATGATCCACCCATATGATCAGTTACTTCACATTTTAGAACGTAAAGTTAAGTTCTGATAGAAGCTCCACCCAAAAGGAACATTTTTTTTAGAAAAACAAAGGAATCTTTTTTGGACCACGTACTTGACCGAAATAATTAGTCGGATCTAAATTCAACAATGTTTATACATGGAATCGTTTCGTATGAAGAGTTATGAAGTATTATTAAAAACATTTGTGAGTCTTCCAGACACTTTTAATTAAATATTTAAATGTCATGTATTGGATCGAAATATAGATTCAAGCGCTACGGTCACGGAAATTTCATTAGAGATAGTATTTTGATACTTCTGGTTCTTTTCCGATTGTACCATTTATAACAAAATTGCTCCGTTTAACAGGAAAAGTAGTTGTTGAAGTTAGAAAATCTGTCATGTGGGATCATACAGTGAGATGTATAGATCATGATGAAAAGAATAAGATGAAATACTGTCATGGATGCGCAGGGATATGTTCCAAAACTCGACTCCGAGTAAGGAGTCCGATTATTTCGGTCCGATTATTTCGGTCAAGTACATGGTCCGAAAAAGTCATTAATTATAATTAAGAGAATGATTCACCAATCTTTTTAATTACTATAATTAACAAATTACAAATGGGCCTTTAGGAACGATCAATCGAAATAAACAATTATTCGACACTCGAATAATTGTTTATTTCGATTGATTTAAAAGAACCCTCTATAAATAAATATTTGTCGAACATTTCGGCTAACTTCTAGCCTTCATCAGCGAATGTATTACATATTAGGTGTATAACTTTGCTTCCGCCGTTTTTTATCCGAAATTCGAGGCTTTATTGTAAAAAACTGGTTATACATTTATGATTCAAAGTATTGTCCATCGCTGGCCACTACTTTCTCCCATCTTTCGGATAGCGTACGAATCCCGCGTCAAAAAAACTGGTCATCTTTTGAGGCTATCCACGAATCGATCCAATTTTGTACTTCTTCGTAAGACCGGAAGTGCTGGTCAGCCAGACCGTGTGCCATTGATCGAAACAATTGATAGTCAGAGGAAGCAACGTCTGGAGAATACGGCGGGTGAGGTAAGACTTCCCATTTCAACATTTCCAAGTATGTCTTGACCACTTTCGCAACATGGGGTCGAGCATTGTCATACTGCAAAATTACTTTATCGTGTCTCTCGTTGTATTGCGGCCGTTTGTCTTTCAATGCTCGGCTCAAACTCATCAATTGCGTTCGATACCGATCGCCTGTGATTGTTTCAGTCGGTTTTAACAGTTCATAATACACTACCCCGAGCTGGTCCCACCAAATACAGAGCATGACCTTGGACGTCAAAATCACCGTTCTTGAAGCGTTGAAACCATTCACGACACGTTCTTTCACTAATAGCGGCCTCACCATAAGTATTTGAGAGCATTCGATGAGCCTCAGCCGCAGATTTTTTCATGTTGAAGCAAAAAATTAAAACCTCCCGCAAATGACGAGAATTTGACTCGTAAACTGACATTTTCAATCGAGAATAACTTTATGATGCAGACACAAATCGACTAATGTTTCTATGGGGTTATGTTGACAGATGCCCAAGTTTATTGTATGACGTCTATGATCTATTTATTTCGACCACCACTTACCCCTAAAGCCATCTATAAGAAAACGGCGGAAGCTAAGTTGTACACCTAATATTAAGTACAAAAGTTCGTGGCGTTTTTCCCGTTAGATTGCATTAAAAAAACGCCACGAACTTTTTCCCATACCTAATAAAATCTATAAAAAATCTTCATCCTGTAGTTACATTCCGACATCAAATTTCCCATAATCAGTTAATAAGCTGGATGAACAATATTTGATCTTAAATATAATAAATGAATAGAATTGAAAAATATTTAAAAACTCACAGAAATTGCTGTGGAGATTCACCTCAAGAATTCGTTAAATACAAATTAGTCCTAACATAGTTGTTGTAACGTGAATTCTTTTTCTCGTGAATTAAAATTTCAGAAACGACAATAGTTATTGTAAATAATATACAGGGTGTTTCAAAATTTGCGCTCGCGAAAAGTACAAGTCAATAATGTTCATGCTGTGTCAATCATCGTAATAAAAATGTATTATTTTTAGTTTTTAATTGTCGGTCAAATAACAATGCAATTTTTAATTGCATTTTAAAACTCTTCATACGAAATACAAACGATTTAAAATAGTAATTTTTACAACCGGAGGTTTTGTCCGATCACGTACATTCAAATATATTAATATAATTTAAACAAATAATTGAATTGAAAAATGAACATGAACTAAGATCTACAATAAACTCTGTTTATTATTTTTACTTTCGAAGTAATAAACAGAATTTATTGTACATCTTAGTTTAACTTGTTTTTTCAATTCAATTTTTGCTTATATCATTTGTTTAGATTTGATTTACATAACATACGAATACCAGGTATGTAAATATGAAACCGGAATTTTTAAATAGAAAATACATGTTTATTGCATGAAAATGATAAAAAATATTTTATATTCGAAGTATTGCCCATCGATAGCTATACATTTTTTCCACAGATGGAAAAATGTATAGCTATCGATGGGCAATACTTCGAATATATTTGACAATTTGTCACGCCAAAAAAATTGTTGCTCTTTTGAGTCAAACCAGTCATCTAGCCATTTTTGTACATCTTCGTAAGAAGTGAAGCGCTGCTGAGCAAGTGCGTATTCCATCGATGCAAATAAGTGGTAATCGGACGGAGCCAAGGTCTGGTGAGTAAGCCGCATGCGAAAGTATTTCCCAACCAAATACCTCAATCGTTTCCTTGACCAGTTTTGCTGTGATGGTGCATTATCATGAAGCAAAATCACTTTGTATTGTCTTTTTTGATTTTTCGGTCGTTTTTCACACAAAGCTTGATTCAAATTGATTATTTGTTGTCGGTAGCGTTCAGTATTAACGGTTTCGCCAGGTTTTAACAGCTCATAATAGATCACACCTTTTTGATCCAACCAAACACAGAATGTCTTCCATAGCGATTTGGCTTTGCAGTCGACGTCGATGGTTCGCCTGGAGTTACCCATGATTTTTTACGCTTAGGATTCTCAAAATATATTCACTTTTCATCGCCAGTCACAATTCGATGGAGAAATGACTTTCTTTTGTACCTGGCGAACAGCATTTCGCAAGTGGTTTTTCGGTTTTCCTGTTGTCTTTCATTCAGTTATGGAACTCATTTTCCCATCTTCTGGATCTTTCCTATGGATTTCAAATGTATGGAGACGGCTTCTCGTGTAACATTCAATTGATCCGCGATTGTTGTTGAATTTGAGCGTCATCCTCATCCAACAATGCTTGCAATTCGCTGTCTTCAAACTTTTTCGGTGGTTTCCACGTTCTTCGTTTCTCACGTCAAAATCGTCACTTTTGAATTTTTTAAACCACTCAAAGCACTGTGATTTATCAAGAGCATGCTTACCGTAAGCTTCGACAAGCATTCGATGCGATTCTGCAGCAGTTTTCTTCAAATGATAACAGAAAATCAATGCTGTCCGCAAATCGTAGTTTCCAGGCACAAAATTCGACATGTTCAATTACAAACTATATTACAAACTATACTTGTACGAAACTTGTATTGTTGTAAGTTGAAAATCTTTATCAGATGTCAGAACAAGGAAATGGCGTCAATGACGCCGTCTGACGGCAACTACATTGACAGCTATGGCCATCTATTGGTAAATTTCGGTTTCGTATTTACATACCTGGTAGATATTATTTTTATCTTACTTTTAAATACTATTATTAATATAACCTGTAAACTATTGCAAACTAATTTTATATTTTGTTCCAATACTTTCTAAAAATTTATTTTTGCATTTATCTGAATAATTTAACATTGAACTGTCCTGACACTATGCATTTTACTATTTTGATTAATTTTTAAAGGAAGAATTGTATAACAGTGTAACCTCAATACAGTGCAAACAGAATGAATAGAAATGTCACTGACACGTATCTATGGCTGCATTCAGCAAAATTTATTTATTTTGCAACTGTTAGAAGTTTTTTCTTTGTGCTGATTGGATTATACTTTTAGATCTAGAAAAATGATTCTATCTCAAGCAATCATAAAATGATTTGCAAAACTGTTGTATTCTACTGAACGTCTATGTGTAAGTTATTTGAAACTAATGTCGGCAAACGGTCTCCTCGCATGCCTGAGTAGCCCAATTCTTTGCCGGCACCTTTGATGTTAGTGTTGGCCAAAATGGAGTGCGCATGCGTGAAATAAATAAGTTACTTTGCCAGGATTATTACCTAAACTTCTTTCTTTTTTCATTGTCAAAATTCCTTGCAAAAGTTACTAGATTTATTCGCATCATAATCCAACGAATTCGTTGAAGGCCATGAATAAGACCGATATTCATAATTGATTCTTATTTCAAGACCGTCTTAAGTAATGTCTTAAGATACTAATGCAACCCTCTGATCGTGACTTTTTAAGACCGTACTTAAGACGATCTTAAATGTAAGATCTGACTATAAAAACCGAGCTAAATGCTATTGTAGGAACATGTTGGAGTATATTATAGTATGCGACGCGAATAAACCTAATATTGCAATGAAATAATTTAAATTTCATGAAAATTAATAAAAATAAATTGTAAATTGAAAAATTAAGAAAAATATTACCAAAATTAACTTAAAAATGTATATTTGTATAAAGAAATATTATGTAATTATATATCTATGAAAATATTATGAGAAAACTAATATGAAAGAAATTTATGTACATATAATACTAGGTGTACAAGTATGAAATGACGATTTGAGAAACAGATGGCGCACCAATGCAGTGTGAAGTACAAAGATTTAACATTATACGCCATTTTACTGTACCATCAACAAGTGTCAAACGCGCAAAGTGATTTGATTGAAAAGTGTTTGCATAGTATTATGTTGCTGTGTTTAATATGACGAAATTTGTAAATAAGGAGCATTCGCGGACAGCATTAATTTTTTGTTTTCATTTGAAGAAAACTGCTGCGGAATCATATTGATTACTTGGAGAAGTTTATGGTGAACATCGCAAAAAACGTGTGAACGATGGTATCAAAATTGGAGATTTCGATGTTGCAGACAAGGAACACGGAAAACCCTCCAAAAAGTACGAAGACGTGGAATTGCAAGCATTGCTGAATGAAGATGATTCACAAACACAAAAACAACTCGCAGAGCAATTGAGCGTTAGTCAACAAGTTGTTTCCAATCGCCTACGAGAGATGGGAAAGATTCAGAAAGTCGGCAGATGGGTGCGGGCACATGAATTGAACGAGAGACAGATGGAGAAGCGCAAAAACACATGTGAAATTTTACTCAAACGATACAGAAGAAACTCATTCTTGCATCGTATCGTTACTGGGAATGAAAAGTGGATTTTTTTTAGAATCCCAAGCGCAAAAAATCATGGGTAGATCCAGGCGCACAATCCACATCGACCGCAAGACCGAATCACTTTGGCAGAAAGATGCTCTGTGTTTGGTGGGACCAGAAGGATGTGGTCTATTATGAGCTATTGAAGCCTGGCGAAACGGTTAATACTAAATGCTATCAACAACAATTGATCGATTTGAACCGTTTACTGCTTAAAAAACGACCAGAATACCAAAAGAGGCAACACAAGGTCATTTTTCTCATGACAATGCTCCATCGCAAAACCAGTTCGAGACACTTTGGAAGCACTCAGCTGGGAAGTTCTACCCCATGCGGCTTACTCGCTAGACTTGGCTCCTTCCGATTACCACTTGTTTGCATCAATGGGTCATGCACTTGCTGAGCAGCGCTTTGGTTCGTACGAAGATGTGAAAAAATGGCTCGATGAATAGTTCGCGGCAAAAGGGGAAGATTTTTACTGGCGTGATATCCACAAATTGCCCGAAAGATGGAAAAAATGTGTAACTAGCAATGGAGCATACTTTAAATAAATCTCTTTCTATCATTCTTCCGAATTTAACGTGTTTTTTTTGGAAAAAAAATCGTCATTTCATACTTGTATACCTGATACATATAAAGGGTCTTTCAATAAGGACGTTCGATTTTTAAATGTAAATAAAACAAGTTGTGTGTGAGATATTCACTCAATTTTTTTTTATTTGAAAGAATATTTTATGGAATTTAAATATGGAATATAACGTCGCTCAAATGTCCGCCGCGGCTTCGCTTGGTGACACGTATTCGGACGGTCCAATTTTCGATGACTTTCTTGCATAAATCTGGCTGAATTTGCTGGTGTTTGTTATGTTGACTTTGAGAGCATCAATTGTTTGCGGTTTATTCGTACAGATCTGTGATTTAAGATAGCCCCAAAGGAAGAAGTCTAAAGGTGTTAAATCGCACGATTTCGGTAGCCAGTTCACGTCGCCACCGCGTGAGATAATCATGCCCTCAAATCGCTCGTGCAGAATGTCCATCGTGGCATGCGGTATGTGGCACGTAGCGTCATCTTGTTAGAACCACATGTTATCGGTATCTATATCATCCATTTTAGACCACAAGAAATTGCTTATCATCGATCTGTAGCGCTCACTGTTGACGGTTATGGCAATGCCCGCTTTTGGAAGAAGTATGGACTGATGATTCTGCCAGACCAAAATCCGCACCAAACAGTGACTTTCTCGGGATGCATTTGGTGTATCTCGCGTGGATTGGTATCGTTCCAAATTCGACAATTTTGCTTGTTCACATATCCATTCATCCAAAAATGGGCCTCATCGCTAAAGATGATTTGTTTGGCGAAGTTTGGGTTCCAATTGCTTCAGAATTCAATCAGCGAACACACGGCGTTGTCTATGGTCGTTTACCTTAAGTTCCTGGGTCAGTTGAATTTTATAGGGATGCAGACCCAAGTCTCGACGCAAAATTCGCCAAGTTGAAATCACAGAAAGGCCAAGTTCTTGTGAACGACGAGAAATTGACCGCCAGGTTTTCCCGTACACTCTCACGCACAGCAGCGATGTTTTCAGCAGACCTTGCGTTTCGGCGACGTATTGATGTTGGCTGATTATTTATCGAACTGGTTGACTCGAATTTGGCCACCAAACGTCGAACTCGGCAGGACGGTTGTGGCAAGGATAAAAATCATGTAATGCGCGGAACGTTTCTCGAACGGAGCACTGATTTTGATAATAAAATTTTATGATTTGCATACGTTGCTCAACACTATGACCTTCCATGGTGATTTGCCATACACTACTAAACAATTCATAACAAATTTGACAGATGTCACTTTAACAACATGGCTACTATGATCTAACAAATTTCGAGCGTCCCTATTGAAAGACCTTATATATCCAAAAAGTAAGTTTAAAATACAATAAATAAAAAGAAATCTTTCTTGCACGGTTTTCTATATTATTTTTGTTCATTTTTTCACTTTATCACTTTTCCACAAAAATTAGACCAATTTCGAGATTTCTCACACAACATTTCACCAAATGGACAACATACGTAATATTACTAATACTTTCCTTTAAATTTTTACTTTGTATGCTTGAAAGAAATGTTTAAGTAGAATATTGAAATGCTTACTTAAATAGAGAGAGACAGAGACAGAGAGAGAGAGAGAGAGAGAAGAGGAGAAAAAGAAATGGGGCAATTTACTTATTTCATGCATGCGCACTCCATTTTGGCCAACATAAAAGCAGAAGAGTTGCACTACTATATACTATGCCTGAATTATTACCCTTCCTCGCCTAAAGTAGGGCTTTAGCGTACCATTACATGAAGTGCGGAAATGCGGAAAAACGGAAGATAAAAATTAATTACATTTTATTAGATTTCCACGTGTTTTGATCTTTTCAAACAGAATGCGCGGAAACACGAAAATCTAGTAAAGTTTAGTTAATTTTGTCTTTCGTGTCTCATGTAATAGCGTCTTCAGACTCCGTTCCTCTATTTTTAAATTCATGATTCCGAATTAGTTATTGCGCGCTTGAAAGCGCTTTGTGTGCTACGAATTCCAGGTTCTTCTTCTTCTTCCTATTTTCTGATTAGATTTCTGACCTCACACATGAAAGTTATAGTACCAAAACATTAAAGGCTTTAGGGACCGATTAGAGTCTCTTCAGCGAGTAGAAACTCGTTAAAGTTTATATTTTCAGGTTAGTATCAGTCAAATTCCGCAGATTGTACTAAGGGGCTCCGCACAATAAAAAAGAAATAGGGAACAGAGAACAGAGAATAAGAATTTCAACCTATCAGAAACT
>NW_012130093.1:3133853-3143706 GCF_000143395.1 Atta cephalotes | reverse complement strand
GTATATATATATATATATATATATATATATATATACTATATATATATATATATATATATATATATATAATTGTAGAGTAACATAATATAATTTAAAATATAACATTTTTAATTTTCCATATTTTTATAATTTGTAATTAATGAGTAAACTGCCAGGAAATCGTTTCGAATAACCAAAGCGCTTCATAAAACAGCGCATTGATAAAACAGAATGATTTCAAAGCTCTGTGCAATAGTAATATAGTCCATGCGCAAGTTGGAATGTATCCTTAGAAGTTGATTGTTGACAGTTTGGCACAACGAGATACTATTAAAGACGGCCAACCCTGAATAAATTTTTGTAATAGGATTTCGGTGGTCCGAATAACTCTATGACGATGATAATTAATATAAATTTGCAATTATTAACAAAACATTCGAATAATATATTATTAAATTCATATATATATTAATAAATTAAGATCTTGAAATATAATACAATATGTTATGACAAAGAAAAAAACATAACTTTATTTTTAGTTAGTTTAAAAAACATTCGGATTAAATTCATTATTACTTTTAAATTATTTTCCTTATTCGATCTAGCAGCGCCAAGTGTTTTAAATATAAAATTTTTCTATTTAAATTAAATTTTTTTATTTTATATTGTTACTTCTTTCTTTAATTATTTGTGCTAACATTTGAATTGAGTAAGGTCATGCAATTTTTGATATAACAATGTTTTGAAAGAGAATTAAATAATTACTATTACTTTAATTGGAAAGAAAAGAATAGAATTTAACTTTGTGTCAGTTGTTGATATCAAATATTTTATACAAATGATATCATTAGAGTTAAATAAATAATAAAAATAGTACTCTCTCTACTTGGGTTTTACTTTTTAATTTGATAAGATTTAATTTATAAGCGCCAATTGTTGATAATAAATTTTTTATACAAATAATACGTGTCATTAAAGGTTAATAAATAATAATAAACGTAATAATAATTACGTTAATAATAAACAATTTGTTAAGACCGTATATGTATAAACAAGTAACAGTTTTATAATACCTATTACGGTCGAAGCTTAGATGCTTTTAAATAATTTCTATGTGAATCTATATACTAAATATGTAGTTATTTAAACTGCATCGAAATAATTTTTCAATATAAATGCAATCAAATTACTATAGTAATATCATTGAATTGATAAGTAATTTAATAATTTAATGCTCATCCTATTAGAAAGATATTAATGTACTGAAAAATTATAAATAAATTTATTATTGCGAAATAAATAAATTTATTGCGATAAATATATTTCGGTCGGGAGTTGAATTCGGATCTCTTGTATTCCATACAAGTGTCATAAGACTACTGAAGATGTCTAAGATAGCTTGTAAATATACCAGTATCCTCTTAGTAAATTTAAACTATTTTTTTGTTTGTTAATGTAATGTAAATTGACTCTGAGATTAATCGCTTATTATGTCTCTTTCTTACATTCCAACGTAATATATAGAATTGATTATTCGAATTGTGATGCATCATACGTAAGCCAGATGAAACAATCATTTAAAACTAGATTATCAGAACATTATAATCATATCAATAGACATACTAATCAACATTCTGTTATTACGGAACACAGACTAAAATCAATCACGAATTTGATTGAAATAATGTTAAGATTTTAGATGAAGAAAAAACTTATAAGCGATTAATTTCAGAGTCTAATTTACATTAAAAAACAAAAAAAATTGTTTAAATTTACAAGAGGATATTGATATGTTGAATTCGTTATATCATAAGTTATTTTAATATTGATTTTTTTCAAGTTTTATAGTATATTATATATATTAATGTTTATACTTATTGTTAGCTTTTAATTTATTTACATTTTGTTAGTATTATTTATTGTATTCTTTTCCCTATTTAATAACAATAATTTCGTTTGACCTCTCATTTTCTCTTATAATATTTTACTGTGAGCACATTCCACATTAATGGACCATTGTGAATACTTGAATGTAAGTTTTATCCAATATTTTAATGACAATTTGATTAGTATTTTAAGACTTATATTTTTTTATTATATATTGTATATTACAAATAATGTAATTGTTTGAGTATTCAATTAAATACAACTTCAAGTTTTAACTATTGATGACATTATTAATATTTAATTTGGTAAGATTTAACTTACAAGCGCCAATTGTTGATAACAAATAATACATGTCATTAAAGGTTAATAAATAATAATAAACGTAATAATAAGGTTAAGTAATATTAAGCAACCATACGTTTTTAATTTAATCAATGACGTTTTTAAGACTGCTAAAGCTTCGGTGCAAAGATAAAGTTAAGAATGGGTTCGGGCATTATATTATTAATGGCTGCGTTCAGCAGAATGTTTATTTTGCAACTGTTGGAAGTTTTCTTCGCGCTGATTGGATTATGCTTTTAGATTAAGAGGAATGGTTTTATCTCAGCAATCATAAAACGGTTGCAAAACTATTGTATTCTGCTGAACGCAGCCAATTCAAGGCAATTCCTATACAGCATAAATCTGTAATATAGCAGCAAAAAATTCATAAATGTATACCGGAACCTGTAAGAGCCCGCGAATCCCGAAGTTTATAGAAATACGCGGATTCCGAGCCCCATCGGTGCACCTGTTATACCGATGTTAAAAACGCCTGTTTTAATTTCCACGGATAAATTGTTTCAAATTTGCATTGAAGATGACTCAATAATAATCGAAACGTCTGTAATTTATTTCATTTCAAATATATGGTATATATGGTATTCTTACACACGAACAATTTGTGCTGACTCACATTGGCTCATTAACTCATCTATCTTTCTTCCAGTAAATGTTGCATATTAATGTAGATGATATAGGTTCTTTTAATCGGTTTATGTTCTTTTAATATGTTCTTGACTCTGATCATTGCATAGTGACACATTTTCTTTAACAACATCAAAGAAAATTTCCACTCTTATTCCCGTTTATGAACGTGTTTGAAATGGACAAATACATAAAGAAATGGATTTTCTATTTTGGAATATTATCCCGTATTTCTCTCCAAATGCATTCAATATGTTAAATATGCACTCTTGCAAAATAATAGATATTTAACGTTCAATTTGTTAAAGTAATCTTTTACAATATTTATTTAATAAATTTCTTTATAATATATTAAGAAATATATATATATTTTATACATACACATTTCAACGACATATTTTAATATTAGGTATACAAATTAATTCGATGCCTTTATCTGACTATCGAGTTAAAAAAAACTGCCAAGTTTTTTTCGCGAAGGCATTCATCAGTTGTCCGAAAAATGGTGTAAAATTATCGAAAACAATGGAAATTATTTCGAATATTAAATGTGTATTTGTCTTTGTGTGAGTAACTTCGAATTATAAAAAAAGGCATCGAATTAATTTGTACACCTAATATAATTATATTTCACATTTATATGTTTTTTATATAATATAAAATTAAAAAAATAATTGGTATTAATTTAAAATATTTATTTATAAGAACCCATTTATATATTAGATTTTTAGATATATTTAAGTATTACGTACAGCAGATATATTTATATATAAAATAAACAAATATTCTTGCAAATCCATGATTGCCTATTAATATATATATATATATATATCATATTAAAATTTACTTTTTTAAAAAAGGTAAAAAAAACTAAAAATATGTGCTTTTCAAATAGAATCTTAGTGATACGTTATATATCTTTTTATTATTTCAATCCAAAGCAATAACAATTTAATTCTCTTTCAAACAATATTTCTTATTATTCCTCGAAAAATACGTATGATCGTCTTGATATTTTTCTTCAAAAATATTCTTATTGATCTTCTTATTCCAACCCAGGGAATGGCAGCTTTAACTCTCTATAAAAAATTATTATTCCTCGAAAAAATTTAAATTAAAATTAAAAATTAAAACTCAAACTACAGTCTTTATTAACCAAGTTCTATCAAAGTAAAAAATAAAACCCTCCAAATGACACAATCTTTATTATTTGCTTAATTCTATCTATCATTTATATAAAAAATTTGATATCAACAACTGGTGCCAAGTTAAATTCCACAAAATTTTTAATATTATTCATATAAAAGATTTGATATTAACAATTGGGGACAAGTTAAATTCCATACCAAATTAAATGAAGAATATAATCCAAATAGTACTAGCTTTAATTTTTATACAATAAAACCTAAGTATATTTTGTATTCTTATTGTATTCCTATTATATCTTTGTATTCCTATTGAAAGATCTTCCAGTTCTTTAATTCTTTTCTCTTAAAAAAAATTATTATATCACAATTTATAATAATCGACTATTTAGATTTGGTACGATTGGATATCATAATTCATTCCAAGATATTTTCTTTTCAAAATATCTTCAAAATAGTAGTTATTTAATTCTTCTTTAAAACATTATTATTACAAAATTGTGTTATCTTGCTCAATTTAAGATTTGACATTGTTAATATTAAATCTTTTATACAAATAATAAATATCATTAGAATTAAATAAATAATAAAGAGATAGTATCACTTTGACTTTTTGATAGAATTTTAACTTGGTTAGTAAAGTCAGTAATGCATTTAGGTTTTAAGTTTTAATTTTTAATAATTTTTTTTCGAGAATCAAATATTCTTAACAGCTTAAAGCTTATTGTATCTATTGTGTTTTAGAATATACTTATTATATTTTAGGCCTGATTGCATCAATTACTTTAACTCTAGCAAGACTTAAAAATCTCTCTTTCTCTCTCTCTCTTCCCTCTCCCTCTTCTATCTCTCTTTCACTGAGAGAGAGAGAGAGAGAGAGAGAGAGAGAGATTGCAATCGGGCAGACACAATTTCCAGAATTTCAGAAACATCACGCGCGTGTGATGTAAAATAAACGTTTAAATATACGTCTAAATAAATTTACCTCACAGTTATGAATTATACTATATATGTATAAATTATTTTTATGAACATCATAATAACATTAACATTTAAAAATATATTAATATATATTTACTGATTCATTATACTCTTTAACACATACATAGTATAAAGATTACAATTGTCACTTAAATATTATACATAGAATATATTTTCTTTTTGCCAAGACACATCATTAGAGTTTTACTTATATTCAAATGACAAACAATCGTAAATGTTTTATCGCCTATTGACCAACTGACGAAATATGTAATTAACATTGATAATCACTTTGATATAATTCATGATAAATGTACAATTATTCAAACTAAAAAGGATAAGAAGACTGGTTTGCGTATAAACATTTAAAAAATTGTTAGACAATTTCTTCTTGGAATATCTGGTACAATATTTTCTAATTTAGATATTATAATATAAATGATTTTTAATATTAACAAAAATTTTATTTGTGTCAAAAAGACTTTTTGATTACTTCATGCTGATCATATTAGACTGGAGTCTAATTGTTTGAACAGAAATATATCGTTCATGCAATTACAGTTATCCTTATCGCGTTGCATCTATTGATCCGCAAGGCTGTAAATGTTATAATAAACAACCTCAAATTGCACTTGTGTCTTTTTCACACATAAAAAGGGCACAATTAACATTCGGAATGTGTTTAAGGCGATACTTTAACATTGGGAATTCCGGTTGTTTCTCCTTGTGTGAAACTCATCTCTGAAGTAATTCTCATATGCAATTACTTAGGACCGTTTTCTCGCGAGTAAATAAATTCTACACAGGCATGTAACATTCTTATAAAAAATTTCACTTAACTGGGAAGAACCGGCAGTAGTTTGTTTTTTTTCCCGTTATTCAATTCAAAATTTATTAAATTATATATGTTCCACTAAAAAACATGGATTGATACCCTCTGTATCTTTCTATTATCTCTCTTTATTTTGCTAAATTTTCTTTCCCCTTTCTTCCTCTTATTTTCTGCATTAACTTTTCCATGAATTATGTATATAAATATTCATTTGCATTTCTATACCACAATGATTATAAAGTCACATTTATGAAATATTGAAGCGGCAAAGCTCGCTAAAAAAGAAAGAGGAAGAAAACATTTTAAGGAGCTAAACTACAGCAGGAATTGGTTTTCCGTGCGGTCTTGTAAAACGCCTTCGACTGAGCGCTGAGTCCTTCCGATTTAGAGACTAGATCATCCAGCTTCTCTCCCCTTTGCAACACAGCTTCTAAGGTATTGTGCTGGTAAAAAATATCACATTAAATTTTGAATATTTGTACAGTATTTGTATCTAAGGATAACTAGTTTAATATGTGATTTAATTTGTACTTGAAAAATCCAATAATTTATTTTCTAGAATTTTTTAGAACTTTATTTTTTAAGATTTGAATAATATTTATAAGAAATAATATTTCATATACAGTATTTGCAAATTAACTAATCTTAATTTCGAATAATTATAATAAATATCTATAAGATTCAACATATACTTATAAGTAATTTTTATTGTATAGAACCGAATCTTTTATAAGTAGTACTAAAATTTTAAGAATAAAGTTGTTAGTGTAAAAAATGTAATGTAAAACAAACTTGTATTGCGTAGTTTGATAATATATTATAATTCAATATTTAAAAAAGAGTTTTATGAGCTTTTGTACGTGTATGCTGTGACAATTTATTAATCTCAAGTGTTACAATAATGTAATATAATAATTACAATAATGTTATAATATCAAATAAATGTTTCAACTCTTAATGTAGTCCTTCTCAATGAATAAAATTAAAATCGTATTATATTGTTATCATGTATAAATTAAGATATCTAGCAACTTAAAAATCTTAAGATATAATAAAAAGAGGACACTTCCTATTATCTACATTACTTGTTATCTTCCATGTTATGTTCGATTATCAGAGGTTTTGTTTCAATTGTATAATGTAATCTGATTACCTATGATTTCTTTGCCAATTTAACTGTGAATATTAAAAATAATTAAAATTAGCGTGGCTTTCTTTGTCGGTTGTACAAAATAAAGTACAAAATAAAAGTCATTTTGTGTATACAGGGTGTTCGGAAAATAATGATAAATCTTTCATATAGAGAAATCTATTCTAAGAAAAGTCCTCATTTTGCAATTTTCGCAATAGTTAATTCGCACAAGATATTAATTGCTAAAAATTGCCGAAAATTGGTCTTCAATAATTTTTTTACTTAAATACTTAACTTTAGCAGAAAAACTGCAAAAGACAAAAATTGTATTTATTTTCTTCTCTAGAATTCTACGAATTTTTTCAGAATTTTTTTATTGACTTTTTAGTATTGCAATTTTCTCATTTTTGCTGACATGAGAAAATACGGTATTAAAAAATTCTGAAAAAATTCTAAAAAAATTCTCAGAGCTCTTTGAGAAGAAAATAAACAATTTTTGTCTCTTGCAGTTTTTTTATAAAGTTAATCGTATTTGAATGAAAAATTATTGAGTAAAACATTATTGAGGACCAATTTTCGACAATTTTTAATATCTTGTTAACTAATGCGAAAATTGCAAAAGAAGATTTTTCTTTTCAGTTTAGTCCATTCTGTCCCTATACAAAATATTTATCATTATTTTTCCAAACATTGTATATGAGTGTTTCATTGTTAATTATCGTCAAGAGATCTAGTGAAGGACAAACGATTCAGGATAAAGAAATAAACATCGGATAAATGTACAGTGTCACTTTGTTAAGATCTAATGTTTGTCTTTTATTATATATCATTTCAGATACTGCTCTTTTTATACGGTTCATTATCTGGGATATGCACATGTTGTTCCAATCAAAGTCATGATTTTGATATGGTCTATGTTCTGAGAGAGAACCGCTCCTTTTATTGATGTCTTTCATGTGCTCTAGTATCTAGTCTTTTCGTTTGTTCTATACGTGGCCTCTTTGCAATCTATTTTATATACTATGTCACATTTATTATTTTTTTTCGTGTTATCCTTGCCTGTAATAATGATCTGTTTAGTTTGCAAGGGATTGTGAAAGCAGCAAGCATGTTGACTTTGTTAGCAATAGTAGTAAATCTGTTCGATATGCCCTTTATGTATGGAATGGTGCAAATTTTTTAGTTATATTTCCTATGTCATTTCTACTTTTGTTGTTTTTTTATGATACATGTAAAACTGTAATCTTTTATTAATAATTTTGAAAATGAAATTTAATGGATAGCAGTTTTTTAATAAAATGTCAATCATTTCTTTGATATTTTTTAAGTAAAACCGTGAATATACTATTGACATTATTTTGTCGACTATTCCAAAAATAATTCTTTTTTGTGTACTACTGGATGTTGTGATAGTAATATTGTTGTGATAGTAATAAAGATATCCGACGTCATATTCTTTTTGAATAAGTCAAATGTGATGCATTGTTCTTCTCTAATTAAGTTGACATCTAAGAAGCTAGTCTGATTCTGTTTCTGTTTCTATGGAAATGTAGACGTTCATGAATAGAATTGAAAATCTTGAGTGTTTTATCTATTTCATCATTTGGGATGGCCAACAAAATATCGTCAACATATTTAAAAAAGAATTAGTCTAAATGATAGTTTTTTTTGATAGCTATTGTCTTAATATCCTGCATCGCTATGTCCGCAACTATAGATGAGAGAAGAGATCCCATTGACACACCAAATATTTCTAATAGATATTTTTAAAAACAAAGTGACAAATATTTATCTGGTGCTTATCTTCCTATCCTGGATTGTTTGTTCTCCACTAGCGGTCCTCCATAGCATCTATTAGCGGTAATTAACAATCATGTATACACAAAATGACTTTTATTCTGTACTTGACAATCGACAAGAAGAGTCACGTTAATTTTAATTATTTTTAATATTCACACAGTTAAATTAGCAGAGAAATCACAGGTAACTAGATTTATATTATATAATTAAAACAAAATATCTGATAATGATAATTACAGTATTACACATTATACTTGGTCACACATTATACTTGGTACATATTATACATGATTCCTCTGACGATGTAAATTTGAACAAATTTGAATATAAATTTGAACTCGAAAAACTCTTTTAAATATTGTAATATAAAAGTTACAATATGCAATATTAATGTAAAATTGATATTTTAATTTACAATATTATCTTTAATATATTTTATTTTTTATTTGTGACACTTGCAACTTTCAAAAATTTTTTCGATCCTTGATTATTAATTATTTCCTTTTATTATTTTATTAAAGAAAAAACAATAATAAAAAATAATTTCGTATTTTAAATTTTAAATTATTGTGTGTTACTTATTCTTATTTATGATAGTTTTAAATTATAATAAAAATATATTAAAATGACACTAGTTTACAGCAAAAAATTACTTTGAACCGGATTACGTATATGTCTCTTATAGATTTTTGGATGCTAAAAACGATGCTGCAAGCGAACAAATTCTAGCACGTTAGATTTCCAAGATAATTGAGATTTAATAAGTAAAAAATAATTTTTATGGTAATATTTGGCATTTTTTTTGTAAAGGTTAATATCATCATGAAATTCCGATCAGAAATCATGATGTTCATTCGCTATAAAATGCATTTCTTTTTACTTCTTTACTATTTTTTACTCTTTATTCATTACTTTTTAGCCATATTAGCCAATGAAGGATTGAAGGTAGGAGCTATTTCAAATGGGGACTCCGGTAGCATCATATGGGTATGCGAAATTTTGAAGATCACATTTTGATAACTTAATAAACTTTAATACTTTTATGCACAGAATAATGAATCAATTGGTGAAAATATACATAGCTATTTTTCACAATTTAACAATTTGTAATGTGCAATTACATATTTCTTT
>NW_012130093.1:3104955-3131715 GCF_000143395.1 Atta cephalotes | reverse complement strand
AAATCTTACAATATTTCAGAATTCATATTTATGAAAAATTCTAAAAAAAGTACAGATATTTTGAGTATATATTTTTGAAATGTGCAATTTGGCTTAGCACTAAAGTGGTTCTGTACTCGCATCATGTCAGCAGAATCAGTGCATGCCGAATTCGTTATAATATTCTTGAAACATTATAATATTCTTTTAATTATTTAATAATATTTATATTACTATAGGAATATTTTGCATATAAGATAAAACTAATCGATTATAAAATATATTTATTATTAAATCATGTAAACATTTGAGATATTAAGAAATATAATTAATACAAAAATATTTAATAATATTATCTTTTTAACACTTTAAATAAAATGGGTACATATTATTATAACTATCTGGCCGTCTGGCGTCTCTGGCAGTGATTTTTGGAACAAACTTAATACAGCCATCGAACACAAGACGTTTTCGATCAAATCTTTGCTTGCGACATCAATGGCAAAATATCGAAAAAATGATGGATAAATCTCGATATTTTCTAAATATCGATGATTTTTGCACATCCTTAGATTGAGTGCACCTTGCTTCGCGTGGAAAGTCGCGCGGAAAATCCTCTTGGCAGAAGGGGATGAAAGTCACTTCGCATGGAAAGTCGCCCCTTGGTATGGGAGGAAATGAAGTGAAAGTTGTTTCGTGTGAAAAGTCGAACACCCTTTAGCAGTAAAGCTCTAGATATATCAAAGTAGTGCAAAAGTGCTCCATTTTCAATATTTTTAACCATATCCTATACCAATAATACTAAGCGCTTATTGGTCTAGACCATTAGGTCCATAATGGCGATCGTAATAGCCAAGAAAAGTTGTCATTTCTGCTCAGATAAAAGGATTGGATATAATTTTAAAACCGAATCTCTCTGATTTTAATAAAAGAAGTTGGTGCATTTTTAGATGATTTGGGGAGCATGCAGGGATCGTTGTGTTCACATTTTTTCTTATTCAATTTGCTGAATTCGAAAATCGTAGTTAAAATTATTCTGGTTCGGGAAATTTTTTTTCACATTTTGAAAAGAAAACAATGATTAATTTTATTACTTTCTTGAAACATGTTTGTGAATTTCTCTTTATTTTTATAAAAATCAATTATTATTAAAGTCGCAACTTTTACTTGCACTATAGAATAAATAAGATTTTGTAATGAGGGCTATTATTGTAGAGCGTTTACCATATGTGAATAAAAATTCCCGGACCGGTGAAATATCTCGTGAATAAACTAAGAATTTTCGAAAGAAATGTTTTCTACAAAAGTTGAAGAATTTTAAATGATCTATTCACTGATCTGATCATGCATGGCGTCGCTAAGATCAGATCAAGATCTTTTTTAAATGGCATACCCTATTTTCTAGAATCAATAATAGCTGGCTCAAGAGCTTTTCAAAACACTGTAATAAAGTTATTTTAGTTTCGCAATGAGATGCAAAATGACATATGATGCAGTGACTGTTTTTTCAGAAAATGTAGGAAATATATTGTAATAAATATATCATTATTGATATCTAAAATGATATTTACAACCTTTTTTAATTTTAATTCCTCTCTTAAATTGAACTTTTCCTCATCCACATATCGTGAACAGTTCGCAAAATGTTTATTTTTATAATATTTTTCAATCATAAATTTTTTTACGAAGGTTGATAACCGCACAGAAGTCAGACCGTTCTATTGCAAATAAACACGAAGAAATTATCTTCTCATTCTTTATTATAATGTTGCACATATCTCTGTTGTGTACTAGCCATACTTTACGTTTGAGAAAAAGATTAAATACCAAAAAAAATCAATCATGCACCAAAAACTCTATCTGATACAATAATAACGAGGCATTTTTTGCATGTACGTTTCACAAGAAAGACACGAGTGAGAATGATTTAATCATTTAGATTTAGAAGCAAGAAAAGAGTTAAAACAATCGAACTGATTGTTTTGATTGTCATTCTTTTTAACGTTCCATCGATGATGATCCGCGCTAGATTTTCTATTTAGGATTTGCGCGATTTGATATTTCGTTGTTTGTTTCTTAAACGATTAAATCATTCTCACTCGTGTGATATTATAAAAGTAAACATTTCGCAAATTATTGACGATATGAGGAAAAGTTCAATTTAATGGAGGGATTAAAATTAGTATAGAAAGAAGGTAGATATTTTAGATATCATTTTAGATATCAATAATGATGTTACATCTCCTATTTCCTGAACTCCTACATTTTCTAAAAAAGCAATCACTGCATATACCATTTTGCATCTCATTGCGAAACATTCAAAGCCGTTTACAGTGGGTGAATTTGTAAAAAAAATATCTTATCGAAACTGTAAAATGTGAGGATTCATTAACTCTTACAGAAGCTGCTATTCCGTTAAATAGAAAAATAGTAATATTGATAATTACTGATATCATCTCTTCTATAGAAAAAAAATTGAAACATTTATTACGTTTATCAACGTGCACATATTTTTCATTATGTCTTGAAAGCACCGATAATTGACATGTGAGTCAATTGAGCATTTTTGCTCGAATCGACAAAACGATTTCTCATGTGTCGAAAAACTTTTAGATTTTGTACCATTAACAGGCATGACAACCGATATAAACATTTTTGAAGCCATTGAACAAACGCTTAAGAAATTAAACACCACTTGTCTAAATATAATATTCAGCTATAGTAACTGATAATGCAAAAGCTATGACAGATTTGAAAACCGGATTCTTCGGGCAAATTAAGCAACGAAATTAAAAATTCCCATTTGTATATTATATCATACATCAAGAAATATTATGTAGAAAAGAAATTAAACTGTGCACCGTAAACTTATTAAAATTGTCAATGCAATCAAAGACGATCACAAATTTTGCAATCATAGAAAATTTCAATCCTTTTTCGAAGAACATAATGCATATTATACTAATAATATGCCTTTATATTGCGAAATTCGATAGCTTAGTGCGGGAAAATGTTTAGAGAAATTTTTTGCCATAAGAAATCTTCCTTTTCCTGCAAGAAATGTCTATTGCAAAACATAATGATTTTAAATCCTTTTTTGAAGATTTAGATTATCTGTGCGAACTCACTCTAATTACTGATTTAACTTCTCATTTAAATAATTTAAATTTAAAGTTGCAAAAGGCCAATCGAACAATTTCTCAATTAGTCAGTCATGTCAACTCTGCAGAAAATTAATATTAATAAAGAATCATTTAGAAAAGGATATATTTCACTTTTATCTGTCTTGTCAGATTTTTTTTTACAGAACATGACAAAGATTGTGACTTTGAAAAACATCTTCTTTAATTAATTCATTAATAACTCAGTTGAAGACATTTCAATGATTTTGAAATACTTAGAAAGAAATACTTAATTCTTTTTGAAAATCCTCTTACTGCGGAAATCGAAGAACGAAATTTGGAATTTCAAGTAGAGTTATGTGATTTGTAAAATGATATGTCTCTTAAAACGCCAGAGAAGGGGAAAGAATTTTTTTAAATTTTGGGTCTATCAAATTATCCAAAACTTATTAATTTCGATCTTCAAATCTTCTCAATGTTTAATTTTCCTTTATACATGGACGAATAATTTTCTGTTACTTTTCTTCAATTAATCAATTAGTAAAATAGGTCTAGTGGAGAAACCACACAAAAAAAACGCATCGATAATAGTATTTCACGAATGAAATCTATTATCTCGTAGAAATCTATTATCTCGTATTTCTGATTATATTATACCTTATAGTTTAATACTTTTGTGATACTATTAAAATTAATGGAATAGTGTCTTTTTATTATTATATTTGCGATATGCATGTTCCTGTTTGTCGTGCTCCTTAGTAGTTACGAACTTGTTGCTAACATGCGAATAGCAAGAGGAGGACTGTAAGAATCGTGAAATCTGACCGAAAGTTGCAAGTAAATTTCAGCATTGAAGTACTTAATGAAAAATAACTTTATTACAGTGTTTTGAAAAGCTCTTGAGCCAGCTGACTAGCTATTAGATTCTAGAATCAAAAATAGGGTGTGAATTTTAATTACATTAAAAAAAATCAATGTGATCTTGATTTGACCTTGGCAACGCCACCTAAGGTCAGACTAATTAGATCAGTGAATAAATCATTTAAAACTCTACAACTTTTGCAGGAAACATTTCCTTCAAAAATTCTTAATTTTCGAAATATTTCATCAGTCCAGGACTTTTTACTCATATAAACGCTCTACAATAACAGCCTTCATTACAAAATCTTATTTATTCTACAGTATAAATAAAAGTTACGACTTTAATAATAACGAATTTTTAAAAACAAAGAGAAATTAGCAGATATATTTCAAGAAAGTGATAAAATTAACTATTACTTTTTTTTTGTTCAAAATGTGAAAAAAAAATTTCCCGGACCAGGATAATTTTAACTACGATTTTCGAATTCAGCAAGTAAAACTAAGTGAAAAAAATGTAAACACAACGATCCCTGCGTATTCTCCAAATCGCCTAAAATGAAAACTCATCAAACTCGTTTGTAAAAAGCTTCATTTTAGGTTTTTTTAGATTAAAATCATGGTGGATGAAATGTTCAGTTAGATGTCTTTTTCTAAATTTTCGCCTTTTCTATTTATGGATGTCACATGAGAAGGGTATAATTGTGAAACGCGAAACATGGGGTGGTATTCATAGTCCGTTTTTATTTTAAAACTGTCTTAAATATAATATCTTAAGATATTAATACAGTCCTTGGATTAACTTATGATATCTTAAGATTGTACTTAAGATAGTCTTAAATGTAAGAATCGATCACGAATATCAACCTATTTCACATCGTGAAGTTGGTACTGAATCTTTTCTTGCACGAGGAAAGATTCAGTGCCAACTTCACGACGCGAAACAGGTCAGTATTCATAGTCAATTCTTATATTTAATACAAACAAAGAAAAGGGCTAATGAGAGTTTTATTGCGGTAAGTTGTGCAAAAAAGAGATTTATTGAAATTCGATAAGCTCAGACGTTTCGGCTTCCAATCAAGCCATCTTTAATGTATCTGATTATTACACAAAGTGGAACCTTACATGACTAGTTGAGGGAGTGACAACTCAATCCACCTTCATTCATTATGGCAGGTTGGCAAAACAAGTGGTAACAAATCAAAGATGAATTCTGTATCGAAAATAAAATCATTACCTTAGTATAAAATACAAAAAAATGAAAAAAGAATGAAAAATTGAAAAGGTAAGCTACTCACTCGTCAAACAATGAAATTATAATTATAAATTAAAAATAATTCCGCTGGATATCCATATTCTTATTTAAAGTCATGATATAACAATCAAAGATGACAACGGGTAACAATCGAATGTGCTACAGTAAAAGATAAATGGAACACTAAATAAATACGCAGGAATACAAAACTATGGGTCGGTTTACATGTTATTATAAGCATAGACAATAAAAATTAAATTCTGTCACAGATTGGAGCACAACCACGATTTCGATTGGGGTAATAGATTGACAGTGAGTATTTTTTTATATAGGCGACGTATTTCTGAAATGTTACATATTCAGTTACAAAAAAAAAATAGTTTAAATTTACAATCCAATACCGAGTTTTTGTATCATGCATATATTTCTATTGTTAACAATTTACAATAATTTTGAACCACGGGTTGTCTTAGGTCTACCATATTTCTTCTATGCTGTAAATAATTTCTTAATCATTACCTTTAGTTTTTATTATCTAAGGATACAGTCAGACACAGAAAATCGTTTCATCCTTATTTAATGCAAGCAACAAGAATGTAATGATTCACTGCATTACACTGTATTTGACTGTGTCCTTGGAAAACACCCATGATGTGTGCAGTTGGATAGTGTCTCTTTCTAAATCTCCGCCCTCTCTGTCTATGGATGTCACATGGAATTTAAGGGCTATAACTGTGTACAAATGCGAAACATGAGACGGTATTCATAGTCTGTTTTTATTTTAAAACCATTTTAAATAATGTCTTAAGATGCTAATACAGTCCTCGGATTGACTTGTGACTGATTTTAAGATTGTACTTAAGACAGTCTTAAATATACAAAAATAAGAAATACAAAAATTGAAAGTAACTCTTGAGAATGTCAAAAATACTGGGCACACCATGTATCCCTTTCACCATGATTAAAAAGCGAGATTTTTTGGCGACTACTACAAAAAATTATTTTTTTTATGAAATAATAGAATGCATGTTGTATTTATATTAATGAAATTATCACACGCGAAGCGATTCTTACCCTAACTCTCCACCTGCCAAGAAGCGCACGATTTTCCATATGAAGCGACTTCCCCCCCCCCCCTGCTGCGGTGTGCACGACTTTTCTCGCGAAACGACTCTTACCCGACTTCCACTTGCTTAGGGACACGAACTTCCACTCCACTTCCCCTCCCCTGCCAAGGGGCGTACGACTTTCCACGTAGAAAGTCGCTTCGCGTGGGAAGTTGCATTCCTTCGTCTATCTTATACCTCTCTTAGTCTAAAGTTATCTGACTCTTCATGTAAAGCAACGAAATAATTGCTAAATTTAATTTTATTAATAACTTTTTAACGAATAATAAGTGACGGCTAAACTTATTAGAGGTCATTCAAGGTCATGACCTTGATATCATATGTCAAGGTCAAAGTCATTGGTGGCTAGCTCCCCTAATAGGTATACTTTTATCAACTTTTATTTAATTCAGATTGTAAATAAAATCATAAATAAATTCAAACATCGTGGAAAAGCGGGCTTGTAAGCTGATGTAATAAATGCTATATTATTATGTATTAATTTACTTTAACTTACATTCACAGTTAATATTAATACATTTTATAGTTACATACCAACAAATGTTTCCAAATCCTATAATAATAGATTTATTCTGTGTTACAAAAATGATAAATTATGCCGTTAATATAATTATTAAATAAAGTCATACAATTATTAGCTCTTAAAAATATTTTTGGATATGACATACATCCGAGCCTTTTTATTTCTAAGATTAAAATCTTTTTGTTTTTAAAACATGGCTATCGTCTCGAGTCAGAAAAGAAATTTCATGATTTTAATCTTTATATTCCATAAAACTTTAAATAATTTGCGACGAGGATTTCAGGAAATAACAGGCATTGAAAAGTGTCATGAGTATATTATATTGTATATCTAACAATAAATATAGCATTTAAGATAATTTCTTTGTTAAATAATGAATGTAAGTTATAAAGTATGGTCAACGTTATTGCAAACGCTTTAAAGCGTTTTTTAATTAGTCAGTTCGTAAAATTTTTTTTTCTAATTGGTCCATCAAATACTTCAAAACATTTGTAGCGAGACTTGGACCACAGCCATATATGTTTGCTTAACGCACATATATATGGCTATAAAGCATGAAAATGTAACCGCAGCGCATGTTCGCATCGCAGTATTTCGCGACTGTAACAGATTTCCTAACCTGAATAATTGTTAACTATAACGATTAATATCTCGGTTCACGCAGCAGAGCGACTTTTTTCTGTCAGATTCGTTTATTTCATGTAAAAACATCTAAATCAGTGAATTTCATCAAAATCAGTGAATAAACCCATTTTCTTCTATAATTACAATAAATAATTATATTTATTAATATAATACATATAATATTTATTATCTATTACATCGAAAATACAAACAAGAACAAAAGCTTCGCAAGAGATTATAGAAATTATATTTTATATTTTATATAAAAATGAAAATAAGAGATACAACCTCCAATGATCTTGATCTTGGTAAATATTATATTATCCAAATTATGATCCCAAAAATCAACTTTAAATCATTTAAACTGTTTTAACATTCGGCAGACATTTTGGGTAATGTTAATGCCGGCGGAGTTATAGCTTTTCAGTTTTATAACTCGAAAAGTATTTAACTTAGTTTTTAATGTGAATCATCTTCGAAATCAATTTCTTGTTGTATAAAGACTCACTATCTGGAATTTTAAATTGTAATCAAGCGTCAAGCAGCTCGAAATTACGGATAAAAACTCTGTTTTTTATTAATATGTTCGAATATTCTAGTTTTTAATGTCACTTAGTTTGGCCTACATACGTTGCATTGCAATCATGGCATAATATTCTATAAATGACTTCATGATGAGACATATGATCTAATGTATTCTTCACTTATAGCGACATATTTTTTTTAGTGTGTTCGGAATAGTAAAAGCTATTTTTTATAAAAACTATTGGCAATCGGTAAGAATGATTCCGAGATGGTTTTCATGTAAAGTACAATAAACTATCGATCATTATTTAATTGTTTATTGTTTATAGTTATGGTTTATGTTGAATATAGTCGATAGATTTATTCATGTGATATTTAATTCTTGTATTTTTTTTGTATTGTTTTTTGTATTTAATTCTGTGTCTTAACTGTTGAAAGGATAAACTTTAGAGGATTGTCTGAAACATTTTTCGATTTAAAGATATTCTCGGACTGCAGTTGTACTCAATCTAATGAGCACATTAGTGCTCATCATTATGAAAATTTTTATGAAAATTTTTATTTTACTTTTATTGTAAGATATTCCATAAATATTAATGTGTTTATACAAGTTTTTTTTATACAATATAAAATGCCTCTCGCCTTCGCTACTATCGCCGGTCGAAAAAAAAGCGACTTTACTTTGCTACTTACTTTGTTCAATGATTTCTTAAAAACGAATACCGAAAGCCATATTCAGATAAATTATTATTATATTATTATAATATATATTATTATAATCATATTATTTCTTATGATATCAAGTTTTATTCTCATTGTTCCAAAAAATTGTTTTGGAAAAACTTTTTTAAAGTGAATAAAAAGACTTCTTTTTTTTCTTGAAGCTTTCTTGAATAAGCTCTGAATAGGAATCCTATATGTATGTACGCGCGCGCGCGCGCGCGCGCGTGTGTGTGTGTGTGTGTGTGTGTACAGGGTGTGTCACCAAAATCCGAACAATTTCTTTAACAAAATGTTTTTAATAAAAAATTAAATATTATAAAAAATCCTTTTACATAGCACTCTCCCTGTAGAGCACAATTATTCGATATATTCTCCATTAGCTTGAATGACAGCCTCTATTCTCAATCTGAAGTATTCGCATGCATGCTGTAATGTAGCGCTGTCGAGGAATGCTGTCTTAACAACGATCCTTAATAATGTCACATTGGGATACCGAGACTTGTTTGTAATTCTTTCAACTACGCTCCGTATATAGTTCAAGAGATTTAAATTTGAGCTGTTGAGGCCAGAATGAGAGCCGAGGCTGAATGAACAACTCGGCTTGTCCTGGCAGCTTCAGAGAGCATCTGTCGTATCTTTAATGTGTACGATTTGTATCCAAGATTCTCCTCAGTAATTCGATGTATTGGCTCACTTACACCAACAATCAATGCTAATTTTCGTAACGATTGTCCTGTTCATCCGAAATCAGCGCTTGAGTTTTTCAACAACTGCAGGGATCCTTACGGTGCATTCTTTCGAGTGACTCTTCCTCGCTGGACCTTTGTTGGACTGTTCTAAAGCCGCATATATTGCCACAACATCAAAAACAATTGATCTCGGATATCTAAAAGATTGAATTATTTCCGTTGCTGAACATCCAGTGTGAAGACCTTCGATGATTGCGGTTCTTCGATTATACTCCGCACTTGGTTTCAACATCGCGGCCATTTTGAAAATATGACTGTTTACTAGAAGCATCAGGCTTTCTCGGATGCCAACAACAATCTCTGGCGGAGGCACAATATAGCAAAAAATTTAAATTGAAGTTTGCCCGGATTTTGGTGACGCATCCTGTATATGCAGTATATCTATATACAGGGTGAATCGGAGTTGAACCAACTTTTTAGCCTATAAGAAAATTATCGACTTCATATCTATTGGATTATAACGTGCGTGCAGTTGAAATTTTCTCATAGGGTAAAAAGCTATTCAACGACTCTGAACGCCCTGGTTTACCCTGTATATTTATATACATGCAGGATAGGCTATTTTAATCAATACACGCGAATATTTCGAAAAGGAGAAATTTTTTGAAAAAATGTTTCAGACAAAAGTTTTATAATTTCAAGGGGGAAAAAAGATGGTAACTTTGGTTCTTGAAAAGAAGATTCCTTAAAGTCAGATCCATGTTACATAAAATTTTTTTAATGGCACCTTCAATATTTTATTACGAATTCTTGTAGTTTATTTTAAGAGCTTTCCAAAACGCTATAATAAATATTTTTTCATTAAATACATTTTGAGTTATGAGATTCGAAAGTTACAGTACGACCGGCATTTGCATTATCCAGTGGAGTAAGTGGTCCAATAATAACTATCATATGTTTCAGAAACTTATATCTCTTTCAATTATTGAATTGAAGATCTGAGTTTTGGCATACAGTTTATGAATTTAGTTGGCTACATACTGTAAACAATAACTTTTAAGTTATCTTTTATATTTAGCCACAATTTCGATTATTTAAAAAATCGGGAAGTGATTCATTGTATATAAGAGATGCGTATACAATGAACCATGCTTTTTTAAATAATAAACTATATATTTTATACTGCGAATTGTTGAGATTATTTTAGTTTTGTCATATTTTAAAATATTTATTTATAAAATAGATAATTATAAGGTAAAATTCACAAGGCCAATCACCGATCGACGAACTTTCATTTTGACTGAAAATGCGTCAAATGAGCATATTTTTATCGAGATTTTAGGTGGAGGGGGGGGGACCGTATTCTAAATAATTATTACTATGAATTATTATTTTGAAGGTTATCGTAAAAAAGATTACATAGTCTACAATATATCATGATTCATTGTTTATTACGTCAAAATGATTCATTGTAGATCACCTAACCTTTTTCACGATAACCTTCTAAATAATGTGGTAAAATAATATAACAGAAAAAAATTGCTTACAGAATAATAAAGCCAAATGTGCACACTACAAATTATTGCACAATAAAAAAAATAATAGGTATAACAACAAAAATATAAAAAAATATGTAAAACTTACGAAAAAAAACTTACTTTGCAATCCAAATTTTTAAAATGACATAGCCGTCCTTGGCGCGATCTGCCAGTCGACTGGGGAGCGGAGGAGGGGTTCAAATGCAAGATAGTACCACAATCTGATAACATCACATTTACGAAATATCGCAATGATTTATAGTGTACTACTGGTTCACTGTTGGACTACCTATCCTTCGTATTATGTAGAGAGAGAGGGGGGAAGGAGAGAGGGTGTAACGGGGAGGGAGAGGAGAAGAGAGAAATGGAGAAAGAAAGAGGGGACGGTGTAAAAGGAAGAGGCGAAGGAGAGGAAGGGGATGAACGAGAGAGGGGAAGGGGAAGGATGAGCGAGTGAGAGGGAGGGAAGGGAGGAGGAAGAGGGAGGGAGGAAGAGAAAGAGGGAGGGAGAGGAAAAGAGATATGTCAAGATCATGACTTTGTATATCATGAGTAATAGTTAGAAGGTTCTAGTTATTAGTTGGATTTCTTGAATAATGCAAATGTCGACAGTACTGTAAATTTCGAACCTCATAACTCAGAATGGAACTAACAAAAAAATACTTTATTATAAATTTCAATTTTGAAGTGGAATATCTCTTAATTTTTAATCCCGCTCTGAGTATTGAGTTTTAAAACTATTATATGTTCCGGACTAAAACAAGTTTATTCTGTAAGTTTCAGAAAAATTTAAAGAAAATGGATTTTTTCGAACGTCTTTAACGCAGTGATTCCGAGATATTTCAGTGGAACTTTTAAAATGAGACTGCGTGCGTGCGCGCGCGCGTATCTTAACAGTTGGGCAACGATTAAATATCTCGTAAAATATACATTTCCTTAAAAAATGTTTTATATGAAAGCTATAGGATTTCAAATGACATATTAAATAGTAATATGATCCTGTAAGTATTAATATGATTCTGTAAATATTAATATGATTCTAGGTAGCGTCATCATGGTTAGATAAATCACCTTGAATTTTTCAAAATGAACACTCTACTTTTTATTTCACATTCCTGTAACTTGACGTTGAGATGTTTTCAAAACTTTGGTTATAAACCTTTTTTCCAGAAGAACTTTCCAAGTTATGGGATTTTCATTTTTGCACTGAAAATTCATTTGTATGTAAAAATGAAAATAAAAGAAACAATCTCCAATCTTAACGAATGTTATTCAGGATCCTGAACAACATTCAAAAGATTTTAGCCGTCGGTCGAATATCTTGGGTAATGCTAATGTCAGCAATATTGTAACTTTCAAGTCTTATAACTTAAAAAACTACTTAACGAAAATGAACTTAATTAAAGTGTTTTGGAAAGCTCTCGAGGTAAACTACAAGAACATGCAATAAAAATGGGGAGTTCTATTTAAAAAATTCATGTTGACCTTGACCTAGCCTTGGTAATAATGGTCCCTATCTAAAATTCGTTATTTTCACCTTTTTTCCCTCAAAACATCTACAACTTTCATATAAAACTTTTTCTTATATCTCTTTTATTAGTTTCTGAGATATTCGTGATTAAAATCCCCCTTCCTGTATAATAAATATAAGAAATTGATGAAAAATGTAAGTATTATTAAATTTAGAATTAAAAAAAAGTCTGTACGATCTCAATCAAAAAACAAACGAAAAAAAACTATCATTTTTTAGTCACTCCTTGTTACCCACATTTAACGACGACGACGACGACGATGACGACAATGATGAGTTTCATAATATCGATGTTATAATTTCGACGTAAATCGAGCTGTGTAAACGTAGTCATTGGCAATCAAGATGGCAAAGCGACTAGGCATGCTTACCAAGCGTTAGAAAATTGGTTGAATCTATAAGTAACAATTATGTACATTTGCTCAGCGCGCAAGCTAGCCGCTTTGTCAACGCGCCCTATCCCAACCCCGCTCTGCAAGCAGCTTCGCTCGCATTCTGACAATTTTACCGCGTTCCGAAAACCAGAAAAAAATCTGTTGCAATCTTTTAGTCGATAAGTGTACAGATAATTACAAAAAGATTGTAGCACTTTTTTCTGATGGATTTCAGAATGTAACTTAGTCTCCGAGCAATTGGTTCTTATTTATGGATGCATGAATAAGAACTATTCGCTCAGTGAGCAGCTGCATTTTGAAATCCATAAAAAAAAAGTGTTGCAACCTTTTTGTGGTCGGCTGTACATGTGAGTTTGAAACTTGGAAAATAACGCAAATGATCTTTTTGAATTTAAGAAATCTCGAGATTGAGTGTATCGATTTTAATCGGACTCGCAATCGAAAGCTCTTCGAATATACAATATAATAAAATTGTTATTAGATTTTTTATTACGGTTTTACTTTCTTATCTTAATCAAAATAAATTTTGACAAAAGAATTCTGAATAAGCTTGGTAGAATCGCAACATTTGTTCGCGCAATGACATTCACATCAAATGGCCCATTTGATTCATAGCCCATTTTTTTTCTTATGTACTTGGCATCATGCTACAACTATCGCTTGATGTTTTCTTTTCAAAATAAATTCCAAATTTTCTTCATTTTCATCCTTTTACTAGGTATATAAGCTTAAATCCACTGTTTTTTAGTCAGAAAAACACATTTTTTTTTCCTAGGAAGCAAAAATAAATTTATTCAAAATATTTGTCCTCGCTAACTTTTCCCATCTTTCGGGCAATTTGTGTATATCACGCCAAAAAAATTCTTCATCTTTCGAGGCAAACCACTCATCAAGCTATTTTCGGACGTCTTCGTAAGAATCGAAGTGCCGCTCAGCGAGCGCGTGGCCCATCGACGAAAACAGGTGATAGTCAGAAGGTGCCAGGTCTGGTGAGTAAGCGGGATGGGGTAGCACCCTAGTTGAGTGTCTCCAAGTAGTTTTGAACCATTGTTGATATATGCGATGGTGCGTTGTCGTGGAGGAAAATCAGCTTGTCATGTCTTTTCCAATAATGCGACCTTTTTTCACGCAGAGTACGGTGCAATTTGATCAGTTGTTGGTGGTAGCGATGAGCATTAACAGTTTCATCAGGTTTTAACAGTTCGTAGTAGATGATACCCTCCTGATCCCACCAAACGCACAGCATCGTCTTCATTCCGAAGCGATTTGGTCTTGAGGAAGATGTTGATGATTGGGCGGGATCAACCCAAGATTTCTTGCGTTTAGGATTCTGAAAATAGATCCACTTTTCATCGCCTGTCATAATCCGATGCAGGAACGACTTTCTTTTTTGTCTGCAAGCAGAATTTGGCAGGTGTTTTGGCGTCGCTCCATCTGCCTATCGTTCAGTTTATGCGGCACCCGATCTTTTGAACCTTCCCCATGGCATGTAGTCGCATGGAAATGGCTACTTGAGAAACACCCAATTGCTCGGCAAGCATTTTTTGCGATTGGGTCGTCCTCGTCCAAAAGAGCCTGCAATTGATAATCCTCAATCTTCCTGGGCCGATTTTCACGCTTCTTATCACTCAGGTCAAAATTGTCGTCATTGAACCGGCGAAACCAATCTCTGCACGTTGTTTCCGATAATTGTCGCCATAAGCCTCCACAAGCATTCGATGCGATTCGACAGCCGATTTCTTCAAATTGAAACAGAAAAGCAAAGCTTCTCGCATATGCTTTTTTTTTAGCAAAAAACTAGACATGATTACGAAAGAAAAATGTATGTTGTTGCATGAAATGTATGCTGATCATGTGCACTGGTTAATGTTGACAAATGTCAAACACATAAAAAAAAGTGTGTTGTGTGCCCAGGGTAGCTTTGTACGCTCACTAATGCCACCGGATGAGCAAGCAGCGGATTTAAGCTTATACACCTGGTAAATAATTGTTTTTTAAAAAGTACAATAATGCAGTATTTTTTTTCTGCAAGTTCGAAGTTTTTATTTTCCAAAATGCGTATTTAAAATATTTTTGTAACTTATGTACGAAAAATAAGAATTTTTTAACAAAATGTAGTTTTTTTCGAAACTATTATTTACTCTATAACTTTTTTATTAATAAGGATACATACATTTGTTTGGTATCGTTATATTCCTTATTATCTGATGTTTCAATTAAAAAAAATTTGTTATTTTTATGCTTTGAGTAATCAAAATTGATTTGAATATGCCATTCCGAGTGTTTACGTTATAAAACAACATAAAAACAAAAAACATAAGATCAAAGTGTTTCTAAAGATTAAATAAATCAAAGATACTTCTATAAAACTATTTCAGTAAAAACATTATAAATCTTTCATCGTATAAACATTCTTGGTACTGACATTGTTGCTCACTAAATAATATAAAAATTATGAATCAGTTGTATCTCGCACAGTCAAACTGTACTGTCGAACTTCATACTGTCGAACTTCATGCATCTTATGATATAATATAAGATGCATTCGAGGAGGCGCTTTTAGCGTCATTCTATTTTCATTTACCAGATGTAAAATATTGGGTTGAAGGAAAACTCTGCAGTATTTTTAGCTAAAAATTATATATACGATGTCTTCGTTAAAAATTATATATATAATATCTTTGTTAAAAATGATCAAAATTTAAATTTTTAAAAAGGATTTTAAAGCTTGAAATCTTTACTTTTTAATGGTTACTATAACTATTACGCAATGGAAAAAGTACAGTAATATCATATTTTTAGCTCAAATGTACGTATATTCTTTTTTAAATTGACAATTACACTATTTGATACAACAACGTTTGAAGCGGTTCAAGAATCTATTTCATTAATTACGATTTTTAACGGAGTTATGAGCAATTCAAATCAGAATGCTCTTTTATTTTTAATCCACGGATAACAAAAAGTCATAGGAATTTAAAAAAAAACGAATTTTTAAGAAAAACTTTAAGCTTTCACGTCAAATAGTTTCGAAAATTTCGAAACAAATATATTCTGTATATAATTTTGAATTAACAAAATTCTGCAAAAATTTTTCTCCAATCCAATATGGATAAAATGACACAAATAGTATTAATAACGTATCCCCGAATGCATCTACAATATATAGTACAATATATATTACAATAATATATAGTACAATATATAGTAATTTTTTTTACATTAATCTTACGTGAAGAGAGCACAGAGATCGATAAACAAGCGATATCAAACATACAGATTCCCATTGCGAATTAATTTATAGATAATCAAATAGAGACGTTACGGAAATTATTCTAAAAACTAATGATTAATGTACCAATCTCTCTTTTTTAAAATCAAAATAAATTGAAAATGTTAAAATATAATCGGTAACACACAGTAATCATAGTCTATAGATTAATTCTGATTTGTGAGACTTCTTTTTTTACTAATATAAAGCAAACCTATGTTTGTGGATAAAAAACATAGATCCTTCTCTGTTATTTTGGACGTTTATTTAAAACTATGTTATTAAAAACTATGAATTTGATTGAGATCATGTGCAAATTTTAGAGATATACATGAATCATTTCTTATTAAAAAAAATATTTTTGAATTGCTCCACATTAAGAAACAGATTAAAAGATTAAGTAGAGCGATACAGAATTGCTTTGAATTCACATTTTTCCTTTCTCGAGAATTTCTCCCTTCCTAATATGTATCACTTTTCCTACCCTCTCTAGATTGAGTTACCATGCACCCTATTTCTAGAATACATTTAGGAATTATGTGCAGACTATATGCTATAGTTTACATATATTATAGTATAGTAAAACGCATTACTGTTGTTTGGGTGTATGTAATTTCTGAATGCATTCCTACGCTTTGTTTTTTGTTTCAATTTTGGATTTAATACTAATCAGAGATGAAATTTATCCAGGAATAGGATTCATGCTTCTCCCCTCCCCTCTACGTAATTAAATCGTTGCCATCCTTATTTAACCTTTAAATGCTTCTGGGGGTCCAATAGATTTTTTTCAATCATATATATCTTATAATCCAGCTGTAAATCGAATTTGTGGCTCTACCTACTTAGATCCCCAGTTGAAACTCCACTACCAGTTTAAAAGTTCGCGGCAAGTTGGTCTCTGTATATCGGCCGCGCAGGAACGCTATATTTTGAGGCGGAGTTAAAATACTCCAGTGTATTATTTACGTCGTGTAAAGTAAAAATCGAAGCGACTTTTTTATTCACAATTTTGTGTAAACTTCATTATTTTGAATTGTAAGTATTATTGTGCGCGCTGTAAAATTTTCTTAGTGTTGTAATTATAACTTTTTCACGAATAATTAGATGGAGTATAATTTGCGAAGTCGGACTTTTCGAGAGGAACTGATAGTAGAGGAAGATGATGAAGATTGCAGTCATGGACACAGCATCTTCAGAGGAAGAAGATCATCTACATCGTGTCTGACGATGTAGATGATTACGACCCTTCTACATCCAGCTCTTCAGAAAATGCGCTAGAGAAAGGCGATGATAATCTCGAGAATGCCAGTTTGAAACAGCGACTTTTAAAAGCGCGAACGTATCAAGATGAGCATCAAGCTGAACTTCTTAGAGATTGAGGTCGGGGTTGACCACAATACTTAGAGGAAAAAATGATTATAAATGGAATTCAAGAGTCCTGCAAGAAATTCAAATATGTATATGTACCACGCTATTCATGATAGGACTGCCCAACGCGATGAGGCGCGCGTTCGCCGTCGCTAGGCACATATTATATTATATTATATATTATATATTATATGTCTAGTGACGGCAATTGCCACTTATAAGCAACGTGCTTAGCGATGGCAGACACACGCCTCGCGGCGCGAGGCGGGTACTATCCTGTCGCGCGCTTGCATTTGTAGGCTGGACGAATTTGGCTATTTTCATAAGTTAGTAACTCAATAACCATTACGACAATTGTAAAATGATAGAGGACTTTTCTTCTGAGTTTAGTCCATTCTGTCCTTATGCGAAAGACATCACTAATTTCCAAACACTCTCTATAGGGAATAGATATGAGGCGGAATCTTATATAAAGCGTCTTTTCTTTCCTTAGCCAAGAGACAAATCGAGATAGGATAAATATTCAGTTCAGTTTCGTTGAAAAATTTATGAATAAATATAAGTAAATAAATAAATAATAAATATAAGTAAATAAATAAGTAAATAAATAGATAATTAATTATCTAATTATTTATGCAAAAGAAATTAGCTGTATAATTATAATTGCAGTAAAATTTTTTCCAGGTCGAACTAAACGAACCAGAGCAAGAATATATTCCTGATCTCATTGGTCTCGCAGCAGGCTTGGCGATGATTGAACAATTTTAGGAAGCATTATTCACCGACGAAATTTTTAAGATAATAGTAGAGCACACCAATAAACATGCATGCGCCAACATGATCGAAAATGGTCATATGCTTCAATCATATCACTATTACACAGACATCGAAGAAATGAAAGTTGTTATTGATTTACTCTGGAAAATGGAAGTCTTCGAACGTTGATGTTCATCATCTTTGGGATAAAAAAATGGCTTTATAATTTATCGATGTGTAATGTCGAGAAATAGATTTACTTTTCTTTGCACATGCATTAGATTTAATGACAAGAGAGATAAAACTGATAGATTTGCGCCGATAAGAAAAATTTGGAGCATCTTTATTAAGAATTGCCGCTTTTGTTATAATATTCAATAAAACAATTATTGATGAGCAGCTGCTTAGCTTTCGGATGATGCATTTTTCGTATGTATATGAAAGCAAAATCTGATAAATACGAGCTAAAGATGACACTACATGAATGATGTAACTACATCGTATCTCTATCACGCAATTCCGTATTTAGGAAAAACAGCTGTAGAGAGAAAATTGCCAAAAGAGAATATTCCTGAATATTTTTTTCAGAATGATTATAGCACCAATTCATGATTCAAAATACACGGTAACTTAATGTGATAACACAACTGTCCCTTTGCTTGATCGTTTTATACAAAAACCGTACAATTTAACTATAACAGGTACAATCCGCAAAAACAAGGGATTCACAAGCGGAAATTCTTGCTGAATTTAAAGTTTCGTTGAAGATAGTTCCTGATACTAAATTTTGTTTTTCGCAAAATATTGCTTTATTATCGCACACATCGAAAAAAAAAAACAAAATTGTTTTGTTAGTTTCAACATACTGTAAACCTACTGAAATAACAGATGAAAAGCCGAACATTATTTTGCACTATAACAAAATCAAAAATATAATTGATACCTTCGACCAACTGTGCCATGTGTATATTGTAACGAGGAAAACAAACCGCTGATCAATGCGCTATTTTTTAGGGATGCTTGACCAAGCTGCCGTAAATGTGCGTATTTTATTGAAGTGCTTGATGGTCAATCTCCAACGCAATGAAAAAGTATCAACTAACTGCTTACAAAAGTTAGCGTTGCACTTAATTGCTTTCTTGCGTACTCGAGCCAGTAATCCGAATGTGCTGTGATCTCAAAGTCGCAATTACAGTTATTTTAAATACAGATCTATAGTCGAAAACAAAGAGACAAGGAGAAGAAAAATTGTATTTATCTATCAAGCTGAGAATTTTACCAAAACAAGACTAAAAAACGAAAGCGCAATGCCCTTTGTGCCACAGGCCGATGTGCGATAAGCACTGCCTTTATCTTTGCGTCGAATATTCTGAGTTAAAATAAAATCAATGTTTTCATACTTTTTGTAATATTTGTACATACTTTTGTAAATTTAAGTGCTTAAAATACTTTTGCATAACTTTGTTACCAAATTATTAGATTAAATAAATCATTAATTGTGTTTTTTCTTTCTCTAAAATTTGCCCATTCATTTCGCAAAATACTTTTTTTAAAATATCCAATGTCGGACTTAGCTTTATCTAAAAAAATACTATCTCAGGAGTATAATCTTAAATTTTTAGCGAAAAATATTAAAAATTAAAAAAACATGCGATTATTTATTTAAAAGAAGTATGCCTCTTCAATTTTAACTAATTTTTTAATATATTTACAGTAAACTTTCACCACAATTGCAAACATCTTCTTTTAGGAGCTTTGAAGTGTATCCAAACAAATTTTCAAAGCAAAATATTGAAAACTTTAGGAGTGATTATACTTTTTCATGCTGAGGTCCAATTAACCACCCTGTGTGGCATTTACGGGTTAAGTCTCAAATACATAACATAAATTAATTAAGTTTTACATTCCATTGATTACTTATTACTTTTTAAAAAAATTTTTTCTTACATTCAAAAATACCAGAAGGTTTACGGTTATCGTCGTGTTTTTATCCTTGTTAATGCCAACGTTTTATCATTGTTAATGCCAACGTTTCGTAAACCTTACCGTTCATTTCATCAGGGCGTTTCAACATCCACGAAATGTTGGCATTAACAATAGTAAAAAGATGATAAACCGTAAATCTTCTAGTATCTTTGAAGATAATATCCGTGAAAGTTTAAAAAGCATTATCTATATAATCATAAGGTTAATATCAAGGATTCCAGAGAAACTAATCCCATTATTAAAAAAAATAATTTTTGAATAAATTTCTAATAATTCCAGAATTCCTGGGATTTAAGAAATAGTTTTGGCCATTAAAACCATAAAAACGCGATTAAAAAAATAGGAGGCTAACTTCACATAGCCAGCCCCCCATTTTCGAAAAAAATCTTTTTTTTTTAAGTTCTGGATTGATTTTGAAGTTCCTGACAGATTTAAAAAATAATTCCGTTCGAGAAAGTAAAAAAAACTGACATTAAAAAACCTGAAATTGACATCTAAAAACATCCATAACTTACTATTTAGAAAGTATTATTTTTATAATTTTTATAATCTTCTCATTAAGATATTTTATAGAACTCTACGGGGACTACCCAGAACTCTCGACAGAACTGTCAGAACTCTTCAAAAAATTTGTTTCTCTTCTAAATTAAAAAATGGATATTTATAATCGCTCGTAACTTTTTCGGTTCAAATTTTATTAGATTTTCGTTATCAAGCACTCTAATTTTACTTAACTTTTTGTTCATACATCCGTCAAAAATAATCACAAAATGTAAATGATAATGCGGTACATCTAATCAAATAAAAATTTCAAACCTATATATCTTGCTTGTAGAAACATTCTAAGAATAACTGAATGCTTTTTGTCTAAAATATCCAACAAACAAATAATGTTAATTTGTTAGAAAAAGTGTTTCACTTTTTAAAAGTGCAAATGAGCACGTATAAAAATCGTGTTGTTTATTTTTGTCTGTAAAACAACATACTAAAAGGTTATCGAAATTAGAGGGAAATAGTTGGATTCCTTTCTTTGTACGGTATATTTGTAGTATTTATATATCTTTTGTCTTAAAATGTACACTATTAAATGTATAGCATTAAAATATTTTTCATTTTATCATTAAAAAAATCAAAATTAAAAAAGGAGAATCAAGTGGTGAGAATAAATAAATTAAAAAAATTTTTTTATCTTTTATTATAAAGTATTTCTGAAACCATGCAACTAATCGTTTCAAATATTTTTTACTATTTCTTACAGTTTCGGAAGTATCTACTTTGAAAGAAAAAACTGATTTACTTCAAAGGAGTGTTACCCCCATAAAGGGCAAATGGGCACACATACAAAAATCGCAAATATCGGAAATTCTAATGACAAAAATCCGTAGAATTTGAACTGAAAAAAGTTACGAGCGATTATAAGTGTCCATTTTCTAATTTAGAAGAGTAACAATTTTTTGAAGAATTCTAACAGTACTGTCGAGAGTTCTGGATAGCCCCCGCAGAGTTCTATAAAATATCTTAATGAGAAAATTGTGAAAAATAATATTTTCAAAATTATGGCTGTTTTTTAGGAGTCAATTTCAGGTTTTTCAATGACGTTTTTTTTTACTTTCTTAAACGAAATTATTTTTTTAAACTTATCAGGAACTCTGGAACTATTGGAAATCTATCCAGAACTCTAAATAAAAAATTATTTTTTTAATAATGGGGGACTAGCTTCACAGAATATATTATGTAAACCTTGCATCAATAAAATCATTTAAATTTTAAATAAGAATTAGCTATATTTTTTTTCGATCGAAGCAGATCTTAGTGTTTAAATATATATATTTCTTATGTGAATTAATATACATTCCAATTCTACATATCACGCGTCGAAATATTTTTCCAGACTTAATTTCTGTAACATCTCTATCCGATTACTATAATAAACTTATATATAGGTAATATAATAGACCTTGCTTCGCACAGAAAGTTGGATGTCCCTTCGCAGGGAAGGAGATGGAGTAAAACTCGCTTAGCGTAGAGAGTTGCAAAATTATCAATTCTCTGTTTTAAAAACAAAAATTATATAAGAAAATATTTTCAAAGAAAATTTTTGTTAACTTTTTAACTTTTTAACAAAAAACGAGATAAAATAAACGAGATAAAATAACGGGATAAAATCTGTTGGAAGTCATTCAGGATCATGACCTTGACGTTAGATTTTTATACGACAAAAGATTTATATTTTTAAATGCAAGTATTTTTGATTTAATATTTAATAATATTTAATAATTATGTTATTAACATCATACATTTGACATTTTTGTAACACTGAAATTAACTTGTTACTGAAAAATTGAAACATTTGTTAATATACTATATTAATATACTATGTAATATTAATACAAAGGGTACTTCCGATAACTCAAGTTCGATTTCTACTAGGACCAAAAAACATAATAGACACAATCATCTAGTATCTTCATGATTCATAACAACTCAACGTTGTCTTGTAATAGCATTTTCGACCCGACTGGGTTTGCACCAAGTGGAAAATGAGTTGGAAAATGCTTCGCTGTTGGTTGATGTTGGCACGCTCTACCAATAGAAGAGCACGAAACATCATTACTTCAATCCAGATTGATGCAAACTCAGTCGGATTGAAAACGCCATAAGTCTGCTATAAATCTGCTATAAGTTGAGCTGATAGCAATGAAATCGAAGAAGCAATAAAAAGTAAAAATCTTGATAAAAAAAGGATAAATATTTATTTTAGGTTTTTACACCTCATCGATTCCAATGTCCTTTATGTTGTAGGGAAGAATGTCCTGAATAATTCCTCATAAGAATTAAGTGGGGACGGCATTAGTTTAGAAGATATAATAAATTATAATTTCATAATAAAGTCATAATATATGACTTTTCATGCGAAGTGATTTTTATCCCACCTCCCCCTCCCCGCTTTCGGAAGTGACTTTCACTCCATCTTCCCTTTTGCTTCGAAGTGTACAACTTTCCAAAGAAATATGGTAAATCTTGGAAAGTCATGCGCCCCTTCGTAGGGGGGATGCGGGAGATGAGTAGGGGAGTGAAACTAGTATCATGGTTTCCGGTAACACAAAAAAGTGAAGGCATTCGAAAGTAGATTGAAGTGAGCAATCAGAAAATGTGACATCTACATAATTTCCGCCATTTCTGCAGAATAATCGATGTAATAACCGAATATATGAGTAAACGTTTCCATCTTTTTTTAAAATATCGGATAACTGATTAAGCAGTTAAGCGATACCCAACAAATAGTATATACAATAAATTGATTTAATTATATAATATATAATAATTTAATTTTGTGCTTGGTCTTACTATCAATTTGTTTTCAAATTTCTTTATGGCAACATAAGCTCAACCAATAAATTTGTACTTTTTATTCTTCATAATATCGAGATGATTAATAATTTTTCATACACATTAGTTTTTCCACACAAAGAGAACTAGGCTATATTTTTCACAGAAAGAGAACTAGGCTATATTAATGCTAATTTTTTATTTCAGATCCTGTGGAAAATCTTTTTTGTACGATCAAGCAACATGACAAATCCGACGTAATCAATTCATTGCAGCTTTAAGGGGATCCTAAAGTCATCTGTATTACTGACTAAATCATATAATTTTTCTATAACAAATATTTTTTTTCTCTTTCACAGATTCGAAAATCCTTTTCCAGGATTAAAGTATATACATTAATACGTATTTGTGAGATGAAGTTTTTGGCTGAGAACGACCAAAAATTTCGAAATTAATATATTTTTCTTAGTATAACACGGTGTCTCAAGCTGTGAAGTCATGACAACATTTACTTGATACGAAAGTTTATAATCTGTACGAAATAATAATTCACAAACACATAGTTTACATAAACAAATAACGTCGAGTTCTTAGAATTAAACTTGGACGCTTTATCGCGACGAATTTGTTATACGAAAATTGACATGAACGTGTGATTACGTGTATCATAGATTGCGTGAGATACTGGTGTGGTAGTGTACAAAGACATGTTGATGTGCTGGAAAAACATCTCTGGTGACTTCGTCGGAATTCGAGTTTCCTTTTAGGATCTTCTTAAAAACGCTGTTAAATAATCTTGATTTATTAATAAACAATTGCGAAAATGATAGTTGCCAATCATTAGATAATTTATGTATGTTTTTGACAATAGCTCATATTGATAACAATGAATGCTCGTTGAAAGATGATATTTTATTAATTTCTATTTCTTTACTGTTTAAATGACATAAATTTAAGAAATAAGGACGAATTACTCATAGAAAATAGTCAAGCATTGGCATATGTTGCAGGATATATATTTTAAAAAATAGTCATTCCACAAGATGGTGAGACTTGTCAATGTAACTTATTTTCAAAGAGTATAGTTAAACATATATTTGTTTCTTTCAAAGAGCATGATAATATAATATTATTCGATTAGCATATGCAAGTAAGAACATAATGTTGTTTATAAAAAAACATATAATGTACAGAACAAACACATAACATACACGAAAGTTTGTATGAATTTTTAAATGAAAATGGATTATATTTTTTTCCGGTTAAAAGATCGTTTTACAACTTATTTCGGAAAACTCCGAAATATTTAATCAGTTATGTCCATTGCATTATATTGTGTATATAATTTTAAATAAGTACGTAACATTTTTTATTTATAAGTATATTAAAGATAATAAACTAAATAAAACAATTAATAAAATTAAAAAATGGTCTGCCACAAAACAAAAAACATTTAAAAATCTAATAATAATAAAATAATAATAATAATAATAATAAAATATCTTTTTGTTGTATCAGTTTTTTGTACTTTTTATTTTATTTCTTGCTATTGAGATTTTTAAGTTTATTTAAATATATTATTACAGGTGTTGTGGATATTTCATATATATTACATTATTATACTTGTAAAATTTTATATCGAAAATTTTTTGTATTGTACAAACATTTTCTAATTTATACATTCGTTTGTATATTATAAATTTTAATTTAAATATGCACAAATGCACATCTTGATTTAAATCTTGTAAATATTGTTAATTTCTTTTTCTTCATTAAATTTATACATTATCTAATTGCTACGTAAAATTCTAATATCGAAAGGATTATGTTTCATAATTTGTGATTAAGTCTTTAACTGAGATTAAATTTATTCCTCATTTTTTTCCAATTCTAGGATTGGAAAGAGAGAAGTAAGTTGAACCTCGGTTAAAAACAATCGCGAATTGTGAAACTAGGCCTCAGTTTCTCCATTCTTATGATCGATTTTAATTCGCACTCCATCATCAAATAGCAGTGTCTCACTCTTTGTTGTTGTATTTTATATATAGAATATTCACTTCTTTTAGTATATGGTCTGTGAGTGGGAATTACTTCGCATGAAAGTCATACGCCCCTAAGCAAGGGGGAGATAGTGTGGAAGTCGCTTCGCATGAAAGTCGTGCGCCCCTAAGCAGAAGGGAAAGGTGATTATTTACATTCTTTAAGAGATTAGTACAGCATATACAAATTTCACTATTCGTAATATATATTTCTTATGTTAACGTCCTCTGCATATTATAGAACTTTAATTTACTATATCTCCTAAATACCACCCTCCCACTTAATTCTTGTGGAGAATCACTCAAGACATTCTGCTCTACAACATATCTAAAGAACATTGAAATTAGTAATCACCTAAAATAAATATTTACTAAAGTAATTTCACAAAATTTTATAATTTTATTTTGTTTTGAAATGCAATATTCTTTTTTATTAATTTATACGGTAATTATTCGGATTGACGGACTGTACCAAAGACCTTGACATTGATATATATTGTCAAGGTCACCAGATCTTAAGTAGTTTACCAAAAGGTTTTACAGGCGGTCACTGTTTGTTCAAAAGTAATTAACAAATAAAGTTTAAAAAATACTGTCTTATATCTGCTATATATTGACGGATATAAGATTTTCGCTCATAAGGAGGTTCAATCTAGTTTTCCCTTATGGAGTGTACAACTTTCCACGCGAAATGAATCCACTCCCCTGCCTCTCTGTCTAAGAGTGCACAACTTTCTCGTTCGAAGCGAAATCCAAAGTGTTAAGGGATGCTGGAGTGACCAAATTAAAGAGAACCAAAGTTTCGAGATATTGAGATCGATATAAATTTACTGAACAAAATCAAAAATTCTTTTACATGATTAAAGTAGACGCAAAATTGGAAGTGTTGCATTGGACGTTATACTATCAAAAAGAAGTTAAAAACTTAATTTTTTTCAATTCGTAGAGTTGTCATCTAACGTAGATGTTTCCTTAACACAAAAGTTTTATAGTTTACATAGATAAAACAATAATTCAGCATCTAGCATTTTACACAACTGAGTTCATAAAACTAAGATTAAAAGCTTAAAAAGAAAGATTTATATTCGCAAATTATATATATATATATATATATATATACA
>NW_012130093.1:3100066-3103851 GCF_000143395.1 Atta cephalotes | reverse complement strand
AATATATATATATATATATATATATATACAGGATGTTCTAAAAATAACAATAAATCTTTTGCATAAGAGTAGAATGGACTAAACTATTGTAAGAAAAAAAGTCCTCTATCATGTCACACTAAACAAGATATTAATTGCTAAAAATTACTGAAAATTGGTTTTTAATAATTACTGAAAATTGGTTTTTAATAATTTTTTACTCAAATACTATTTTAATATATATTTTCTCATGAAAAATAAATATATTAAAAAGTTGATTTTTTATAAAAAATTCTGAAAAAATTCTTAGAGCTCTATGAGAAAAAAAAATAATTTTTGTCTCTTGCAATTTTTCTGTAAAGTTGATAATATTTGAGTAAAAAATTATGAAAACCAATTTTCGGCAATTTTTAGCAATTGATATCTTGTTAACTATTGCGAAAATTGCAAAATGATAGAGAACTTTTCTTTTCAATTTAGTCCATTCTATCTCTGTGCGAAAGATTTATCGTTACTTTTAGAACACTCTGTATAAATGCTGAGCGAAGAGTCGGAATAGTAAAGCAAAGCAATAGTTGTATCTAACAGGTGTTCAATCTTGCAAGAGATGGCGTTGCCAATATGTTAGGACAGTATGCGTTTGACAATGAGTGAGACAGAAATAAAAAGACAGAGATAAAAACTGAATTAAAGATGTCACTATTATCGACTTTTTATTTAGAATTCGAAAAATCTACCATCATCGATCACGTTCGGCCATCATTGTAGCATCCCTTTAAATAAATTAAATTTAAAGTCTCCTCTAAGCAGAGGAAAGAAGAATAAACGCATGAAAAATCATGCATCTATAGACAGAGAGAGGTAGGATGAATCTTCATTCGCGTAAAAATTCGAACGCCGCTAAACAAAGGAAAAGATGGGATGGACCTTGCTTCGTATAGAAAGTCGTACGCCCCCTAAATAGGAGAGGAAATGGAATGAACTTCCCTTCGTGTTTAAAATCAAACGCCCCTATAAAAAGGGCATAGTAGTTTTTAATATAATAGAAAAAGAACGTTATTTTTTAAACTTTATTAATTAATAACCTTTGAATAGTGAGCGCCACTTAAAAACCTCGTGAAGGTCACTCAAAGTCATAATTCTGACAACATATGTCAAGGTCAAAATCATCGATGTGATGTTCGTTAGTCCGAATATTATCATTTATATTAACAAGAAAGCTTTTTCAAAACATCGATTCTTTTCATGTTTCAAATTATTGGAATTACTTAAAGTTATATACAATAAATTTATCATTCGATTTAAAAAGCATTATAAATTTTAAAAAATTAATTATAATTATTTAACTTCTCGTTAAAAAATTTTTCGTATATGAATATGTATAAAATAGGCAAGTCAATAAATTCTTAGAAAATCTGTGAGAGGGCACTCGCAGTGTCATGTCACATTACTTTTTGACAAGTAACATCTCTCAGCTAATTACTGTCAAATTTTGAGCGGAATTCATCGCATGTTTCATTTCTGTAAACGATTAAAGCGAACAACTTTTGTATTTTTTGCAAAATGGAAAAAAACGAGTTTCGGCGATCAAACATCTACATCTATGAAAAGTTTAACACCAAAAGAAATCAAGGCCGAATTGAATAATGTTCATAGCACATCTGCACCAGCGTTTGCTGACAATTGGGTGAATGAATTTAAACGTGGTACATCCACATGTGATGTACCTCGTTTGGGACGTCTATAATTGAGGCTGCTACGCCAGAAATGATCGATAAAGTCCACGATATTGTTTTGATTGATTGATGAGTGAAAGTACGCGAACTTGTTGAGGTCACATGGGGCATATCACATAGCACAGATTTCAATTTTGCACGAACAATTGGATATGAAAAAGTTATCGGCAAGATGGGTGCCATGTTTGCTCACTTGTAGACCATAAGCGCGACCGTTGATGATTTCAAAATGTTTGGAGATATTTCAACGTAATCCAGATGAATTTCTGCGTCGATTCATTACTGTGGACGAAACATGGATCTATTACTTCACACCCGAGACGAAGAAACAGTCAAAATAATGGACTTCACCGGGTGAACCAGTTCCGAAGAAGGCGAAGACCGTAAAGTCGACAGGTGATGGATACAGTTTTTTGGGATGCACGCGGTATAATTCATATTGATTACCTTCCGTCGAAGCAAACGATCAATGACGATTATTACGCAGCCTTATTGGACTGTTTCAACAACATTTTAAGAAAAAACGTTCTCGTTTAGCGAAGAAGAAAGTGCTCTTCCATCAAGACAATGCACGGGTTCACACGTGCCCGGCACTGATGGCCAAATTCAACGAATTCCGCTATTGCTTCCCCATCCAGCATATTCGATTTAGCCCCTTGCGACTATTACTATTTTCTGTTTCCAAACTTGAAGAAATGGTTCGGAGGAAAGAGATTCACCACCAGAGAGCAGCTCATCGCCGAAACAGAAGCTTATTTTGAAGGATTGGACAAATCATATTATTCAGACTTGAAAAAGTTGGAGAATCATTGGATCAAGTTTATCGAGCTGAAAAGAGACTATGTTGAAATAATTATGAGAAATAAAAATAAATCGATTAAAAAAAATGTGTTTTACTATGTTTTTCTAAAAACTTATTGACTTGTCCTCGTATAAACATACATAAACATGCATAAATATTTATGACATATATAATTATATATGAAATATATCCATGCATGTTTAACTATTTTTTTATGTTTTCTCATTATTAGAAAATGTATAAATACATATGAATATATTTCATACATAAATATTTATAAATATTTATGAATATTTATGTATGTTTATATATGTTTATATGTATTTGTACAGAAAGTGATTCAAACAACCCCATATCGTGTAATCCATGTAAAGACGTATTTCTGACTGTGTGAATTCTGAAATGATTTTTCCTATATGAAAATTTTATCCGATGCTTTTTAAGTTATTAAAAGATAAAGTTATTAAAAAATAAAGTTAGCGAATTACGGGCTGCGCATAGAAAATAAACAGGAGCGGCGCACTTTAGAAGTGTGCGAATTAGTTCAAATTGAATCGAATCCACTGTGATTCGAATCTGAGAAATTAAATGTTTTCGAATTAAGTGTTTTCGAATCTGAGAAATTCAAAAAAGAATAAGTTCGAAATTTTGAATCATCGGTGGTACTCGCCTATTTTATATGCGCCTATTTTATTATACGCAATTCTCTCTTTCTTTCTCTTTCTATCTTTTCCTTTCCTCCCCTCCTCTCTCTCTCGCTTCCCTCTCTCCCCTCCCCCCTCTCTCTTAAATAGTAAAAGATCTAGGAAAAACTGGTTATTGATCAAAAATACTAGCCAGGTCAGATTATTAAATAATGGTCAATTTCTAGCCAGTAAAACTCGAAATATGTTGGTTACTATTTTCTAGTTAGAAATTGGTCAGAAACTGGCAAGTCAGATGGATTAGTAAATGATGGCCAGTTGAGGGGGAGGAAGAGATAAGGGAGAAGAACGGGAAAAGAAGAATGAAAAGAAGGAGAGGGATAAAGGGAAAGGGAGGAAGAAAGAAGAGAATAGAAAGGGAAAGGAAGAGAAAGTGCGCGCGCGCGCGCGAGCGTGTGTATTATGTAAATCTAAATAACCCTATGTCCTTAGACAGCTGATTTCAATAAATGTCGTGACGCTCGCGTCGGAAGGTGAATGTGCCTTCACTGCTTATCTTCCGTACGCGGCCTATAATTCGCTAACTTTATGTTTTAATAAGTCAAAAAATAAGCGTCGGATAAG
>NW_012130093.1:3097219-3099618 GCF_000143395.1 Atta cephalotes | reverse complement strand
GTGTGTGTGTGTGTGTGTGTGTGCGCGCGCGCGCGCGCGCGTGTGAGTGAACGAGACGCGCGCATACAAGATCCAGACCAACCGCAGGAGCTGACACATACATATTCTTCACGAAAAAGTGAGTCGAAAATATCAATAGCAAAATGATGTAATATCAATAGTCTTTAAACGGTGAGTCTGAAAATATCCAACCATATGAATATGAAATTCGCGCCGCCAGTAGTAACTAAACAGCCGCACGCTTTGACGTGATCGAATGAGTATTGCGAAGAAATATCATGAAATCTCTATATTAATATCTACTGTATTCTTAAATTGAATCCGATTTAATTTATAAGAAGTAATATCAATTGCGCAAATTCGATACGTCATTTATATCAATAAAAAGGATTTTTGAAATATGTTTAAATAATTTAATTAATATTGATTTTATTTACAAATTTGTTTATTACTTAAAACATATTTTAAAAATTCTTTTTACTGATATAAATGACTTTATATCGAATTTGCGTAATTAACAATACTTCTTATCAATTAAATCGGATTCAATTTAAGAATATCACAGTAGATGTTAATATCTAAATTTACGAACTTTCGCAATACTCTGATACCGTGCGATATCCGTCAAAGCGCTCGCGTGGCCAGCAGCTTGATTGCGCCGCTCTTGATGAAACGGCGCGAACTTTATGCCCTATAGTTGGATATTTTCGAAGGCTCACCATTTAAAAACTATTGTTATTACAACATTTTGACATTTTTAACTCACTTTTTCATAAGGAATATGTACGTGCCGGCTCCTGTAGTGGATCTGAATCACCGTGTATATATGTACGGATATTCCAATAAATCAAATAAATCCTCTTAGAAATTCTCAATATACAGGTGTGGGAAAAAGTTCGTGGCGTTTTTCCCGTTAGATGGCATTAAAAAAACGCCACGAACTTTTTCCCATATCTAATAAAAGAGAAACAATGTAATTATTGATTCTTACCAAAATAATTTTGGTTTCATCTAGATCGTTCTGCATTTTCGTGAGCGCATCCGCATCGACTGGATTCTGATACTTGGCTAGATACGTATTGATCTGTGGAAAGTCAACGGTGACCTCTTTAAGCGCGGGCCATGTCGATGGTGAATGTTTCACCGTAAATTCTTCCATCACTTTTGTAATTAGAGTATGAGCCACTCTCCTAGGATATTCATGATCCGAGATGAGAACTGCAGCGAGATTGTCGGCTCGTACGTAGACATGACACATGTATTCTAGGATCAAATACATGGAGGATCAAACATAATATTATTTAATACAAAAAGTAATACAAAAAGTTTATTTATTTATAACTATAATCCTATCATGATTACCTCCTTCTTTGACGCTCTGCCTGGCACAAATCTGCGTTCTTTCTACAATGGTTTTACTGACAAAACACATAAATTCTTTAATACTATTCTTTTGAAAAAACGAGAACGACTCTACATCATAAGCAGCTTTCAGCGTCGTTACTGACGGAGGATTTTTATATAGAACGGTCAGTGCATATAACTTTACCATTTTAAACTGCAAAATAATAGATATAGTTAATAAATACAGTATTAGATAATAAACAAGGATGGAAAAATTACTTTGTAAAAGTAATTAGTTACACATACATTTTTATCTCAAAAAGTAATTAGTTACTGTTACAAGTTATCGACTCTAAAAAATAACTCATTATAGTTACCATTATTGAAAAAATAACTTTTAATTATTTTTTATTGGGAGTACAAATTAGTTCGGTCCGTTTTTTTATGTTCAAAAATGCATTTATTTCAAAACAAAATGAACAGATCAATTAAAATATTGTCTATCGCTGCCTATTACTTTTTCCCTTTCTCTCAGGCAATTTTCGAATTCCATCTCGAAAAATAACTCATCTTTGGAGGCGATCCAATTTTGGAGCCAATTTTCGATTTCTGCGAAAAAAGTGAACCGGTGACTTGGCAAATCGTGCTGCATCCTTCGGAACAACCATCAGAAGGAGCAATGTCCGGAGAATACGGCGGGTGCAGTAAAACATCTCATTTCCAAATATTTTTTTACGACTTTAGCGATATGAGGCCGAGCGTTGCCATGAAGAAAAATAACTTTATCATGTCTTTGCTCGTATTCCGGCCGTTTTTCTCACAATGCACGGCTCAAACGAATCATTGTATAATGTAGCCGATACCGATCGCCTGTAATAGAATCGCCAGGTTTCAGCAACTCAGTAGTAAACAAGATTCTTTTGGTCCCACCAGATACAGAGCATGATCTTCGAACCATGAATGTTCGGCCGTGGTGTTGATGTTGAGGTCGATGGCAACAATTGACCGGGCTTAGCGTGGTATTTTTTCTTCTTGGGGTTGTTGTAGAATATCCA
>NW_012130093.1:3088904-3092065 GCF_000143395.1 Atta cephalotes | reverse complement strand
GTATTGAAATCAATTTATTTAAACTAAATATGCTCCATTATTTTCTATAATATTTTGCCATTTTTGGAGCAGAGCATAATTCCATCGCGATAGAACTTCTGTGGTTTCTGATCGAAAAATTGCTTCAAGTGATTTTCACAGGCCTCTTTTGAAGCTAGCTTTACACCATTAAGAGAGTTCGGCAGAGACCTAAACAAATGATAGTCTGAGGGTTATATCAGGACTATACGGTGCATTAAAAGCCAAGCTCTCGCAATTTTTGCCGAGTCATCAAAGATGTGTGTGGTCGAACGTTGTCGTGATGGAAGACACCTCTCCTATTGATTAATTCTGGCCGCTTTCTCTCAATTGCTTGTTGTAATCTCTGCAATTGTTCACAGTAGAGTTCGGAATTAATTGTTTGATTGGACGATAACAGCTCATAGTGAATGATTCCCTTCCAGTCCCATCACACACACATCACCTTCTTCCTCGTCAATCCAGGTTTTGCGATTGCTTGCGCTTTCTCTCCTTTCTTTATCCACGATCTTTTTCTAGTTGGATTATCGTAGGTGATCCATTTTTCATCACCAGTTATCATTCTCTTCAGAAATGGCTCAATTTTATTCCGTTTCAGTAGCGTATCACAAATGTTAATTCAGTCCATCATGTTCCTAACACTCAACTCGTGAGGAACCCAAACATCGAGCTTCTTTTTGTATTCAGCTTTGGTAAAACTGTTTTGTGGTCAATGCCTAGTTCCCTGGCAATCTCCACAGTGCTCACATGCTTATGACGCTCGACTTTTATCATGATTTCATCGGACTTTTCAGTGATTGGTCAACCGGAACGAGGTTCATCTTTCACATCGAAATTTCCAGCACGAAAGCGAGCGAACCATTTCCGTGCTGCTGATTTTGATAGAGTATCTTCACCGTAAATAGCGCAAATTTTTTCACAAGCCTGTGCAGCATTCTTGCCTTTATCGTAGTGATATTGCAAAATGTAGCGAATTTTTTCCTTATTTATTTCCATTTTCAAATAAAATAACTTTTGATCCATTTCACCGATTTCAATCTTTTTCGGTTCAAAACAAAGGTTAAAATGTCACTTTTTAAACCCTTTTTAACGTCTAGTATTGCCGATGCGATTAGTAGTTGCCGATTGCTGAGCATTTAATGCCATCTAGTGGGAAAAACGCCACGGACTTTTCCCACACTCAATATTTATACGTGCTTTTTATCACTTTCTATGATTATTTATTAACTGTCAGGGGAGATAAGCATAGTTTTTATCCATTTTTACAAATGTTTTAAAACAATCTCATCATTTTGTCTTATCCAAATTGTCTTTATTTATAAATGGCACATAAAAATTAATATTATTTCTCGCTTCTAACGTCATAATTCAATATGGCTGTGACTACTCAGCTTTAAATCAATAATTTTATTATACTATAATTATTATTATAGAAAAGGAACTTTATTTTTTATTTCATCATGTCAATATGTCAATATGTTAATCATATTTTCGTCCATCGAAGTCTAGCAGAAAAATGTATGGCACAGTAGAATGAATATAAACTCTATGAAAGAGCGTAACCATTTAGAGACAGTACACGTATTTTCCTGTAAGACATAAAGTATAACCGGTTAATAGTTTATATGATTTAAAAACTTGTTGTTTTAAACTAGTCATCAACGCTAATGTCCGAAGAGCTTTGATTGTTATCATCGTAATAATGCCAGTAAATTTAATTAAATGTGATAATTAATGAACGAGAATTAATTGAGAATAGTAAAACAATCAGAGCAATCGATTCTTTTCGTATAAAAGTATACGCGATAGCTTTGGTTTTTGTTTAATTATTAAATCAAACATAATTAGAGAGGTGTTACATACATACACATGCTACTGCTATTACTAGCAATTATTAGCGTTATTACTAGCAATCTCGCGTTATGCTTAGTACTGAGCCACTATCATGTCTCCAAATAGACTATCATTATTACTATAAATTATTGCTACTGCTATACTAGTACTAGTGCTCCGTTACAAAATTATTAATATTATCCAAATCTGAAGAGATGAGGTAATCACAGTATGGCTATTGCAAATGTGCTTTTTCGATTTTTAAGACCGTTAAGAGATTTACAAGTAAATCTATGGAATAATGAATATGTTTTTTTTCTAGATAAAAACAAAAAATGTATTTTTTTTTACAATAGCACTTTTAGAGAATGCAACACCTTTTTGGTAAAAAAAAGTTATTCTTTCTTTCGAAGCGAATATTGTTGATATTGTAATAAAAATTGAATAATTTGAAGAATATTTTATTTTTCATTATCATTTCCTAACTTAGTTCACCAGCGTATAATTTCATTTTCATCTCCTTTCCTTTTAAATATTAAATTATAAATAAATGGAAATCGAGATCGAATAAATTGCTTTGTCATTATCATTTCTTAGTTAATTATAAACAAATAGAGATAAATTGCTTTTTCATTATCACTTCCTAGCTTAAGGTTCTTGATTACTCAGCCAAGAACTCTGCGTTGACAGTAGCGACACAATCAGGCGGCGGTCTGGCGAAACCAGTAGCCACATATTCAAGCAAGAGTCCATATATATATGCTTGCTTTCGGCGCTTTCGGTGAGAATAAACGAGATAGCTCCTTCTCATACCAGTCGCTTATTTCACACGACCGAAAATGCTTTCTCGGCAATCTCGGTCGTTCGGCCCTAGGTATCAATAAGAGGCGAGGGGCATTCTAAATAACATATAAGTTTTAATAAATTGTAATAATTTTTCTTCCCATTAATCCAGGTGTATAAGCTTAAATCCGCTGTTTACTCATAGATGACATTAGTGAGCGTACAAAGTTATCCTGGGTACACAACACACTTTTTTTTATGTGTTTGACATCTGTCAACATTAACCAGTGCACATCATCAGCAACAACATACATTTTTTCTTTTATAATCATGTCTAGTTTTTTGCTAAAAAAAAAAGCATATGCGTTTGCTTTTCTGTTTCAATTTGAAGAAATCGGCTGCCGAATCACATCGAATGCTTGTGGAGGCCTATGGCGACAATGCTTTATCGGAAACAACGTGCAGAGATTGGTTTCGCCGGTTCAATGACGACAATTTTGACCTGAATGACAAGAAGCGTGAAAATC
>NW_012130093.1:3080319-3085069 GCF_000143395.1 Atta cephalotes | reverse complement strand
AATGAATCAAAAAGCACATCAGAAATAAAATTGTTTTCAGTTATATATAAACAAATGAAGTTATACATAATTATTATGGATTGAGAATAAAGATTATACAACACTTACAATAGTCATGAAGGCAAATTTTATATATATTGGTAAGCTTGTAGCTATATCTATTACGAATGCGAAGTAAGGAACTTAGAATAGATTATTATTCAGATACAAAACAAATCTTAACTGTGAGAGAATTTAAACACATATGATACCGTGAGCATACTAAGAGAACAAAGAAACTAAGCGCTGTCGTTTTTGATATTATTCGAGATTAAATTTAATAGATAAACATATGTCATCTAAAGATTCGGTATCTTTTTTTTCAAATTTAACCATTTAACTTCTTTTATATGCAAAGTTTTAGAAATAATCTTTTATTGTAATTTGTTCCAGTATCTAATGTTCTAACATTCTTCCAATCGAAACTATAGTTGTATTGCAATACATTCGCAGGGTTGGGTAAGTTACATTTTTTTTAACTAAGTTAAGTTAAAGTTAACAACCTTGCAAAACAAATTTAACTTAATTAAGATACAAGTTAATTTATAATGAAATTGATTGAATTAAAAATTAAATTAATAAAAAAAAGTAATTGAAAAGTTAAAAGTTAAATTTGTTTTTCTTTATTTTTTATTTCATGATTCCAGGATTTCAGTCTTACAATAATGAAAATGATAATTATATACTTCATTTAGAAAATACTCTATATTCTCTCTATTTATATGTTTTGTTCATATATACTGTTTACATAAATTATTATATATATTGTTTGAATATTTTATTTATACCTTTTAAATTTAAATAATAAAGCCATTTCGAAATTTTTGCCATTTCGGACATCTTTTCTCGCAAATTATCGAAATGAGTCCTGCACTGAACAGCCGGTCAACGTGAGCCGAAGATTGTATTGAATTATATTTTAATAATAAGGAATAATAGATTTCAACCTATCAGAAACTAGATACGTTAAAACACGGTTTCTGACAGATTGAAATCTGGAGGTCGATTGTATAATTTGAAATAAGATAAAAATTAACAAAAGTGCAAATTCACTAGAATGTTTATAATTTCATTAATTAACAGCTAGAAAATTTGTTCACTTTTGCAATTTTCACCTTATTTTAAGCTATTCCTATTGCCGCGTATTATATCTGAGACTTAACTTCAAAAAAATTAAATAAAAAATTAATAGTTACGGATAATGTAACTAAAGTTAAAAATGTAACTAAAGTTAAAAAGTTATGGATAAAATATAAATAAAGTTAAATATAAATAAAGTTAAAAAGTTAAGAATCTAAATTGTAACTAAGTTAAAATTAATTAATTTTTTAACTTTTTAACTTTTATCTTTTTAACTTAGCACTACCTAACCCTGCATATTCCGTTATAAACGAATCTAGATGAATCAAGTTTTATATTGTTAATGTGCTCATTTATTCTGGTATTGAGTTTCCCCTTCGTCTGCATAAGAAACGTCGCAATTGTTACATCGAATCTTATAAACAACATTATTATTTTGTCAGAATATATTGGGAGTACAAATAAATTTCCGCCGTTTTTTTATCAAAAATTAAGCATTTATTGTGAAAGAACGGTACATAATGTTTTATTCAAATGGCCATCGCTAGCCACTACTTTTTCCCATTTCTGGTAGCATGTGGATACCGCATCGGAAGAACGCTTCATCTTTTGAGGCTATCTAATCATCGATACAATTTATCTTCATATGATGTGAAGTGCTGCTCAGACAGCGTCCATGTGTCATCAATCGGAACAAGTGGTAGTCGGAAGGAGCAATGTCTGGAGAACACGGCAAGTGGGGTAGAACTTCCCATTTGAGTGTTTCTAAGTAGGTTTTAACCGACGCCGCAACATGTGGTCGAGCATTATCAGGAGAGCATTATGCAGGAGAATAATTTTATCATGCCTGGAATGTAGTGGGCACGTTTTTTCTCGGCTCAATCTCATCAATTGTGTTCGGTAGAGAGCCCCAGTAATGGTCTCGTTCGGTTTGAGCAACTCACCAAGCTGATCCACTAAATACACAACATGAATTTTTTCCATGAATATTCGGCTTGACTGTCAATGTTGAAATGGCCAGGTGGTTCCCATAATTTTCTCTTCTTTGGATTATCGTAGTGGATCCATTTTTCATCACCAGTGACTATACAAAAAACCCTTTCATTTATGCTTGGCAAGCAGCATTTCACATGTGAAAAATCGGCGTTCAACGTTTCTCGGCTTCAGTTCATATGGAACCCAATTCCCTTGCTTTTGAATTATTCCTGATTTCAAACGATATGAAATTGTTTGTTGAGTCACTCCTAATGTAAATGCAAGTTCTTTTTGCGTTTGGCACGAATCTTCATCCAATAATGTTCCAATTCCGCGTCTTCGTACACTTTCGGCCTTTCGCTACGTTCTTTGTCTTTGACATCAAATTCACCGTTCTTAAACTTTTGAAACCACTCACGACAACTTCTCTCACTTAAGGCAGCATCACCACATACTTCTACAAGCAATCTATGAGCCTCAGCTGCAGATTTCTTCAAATTAAAGTAAATCAAAAATTTCCGCAAATGACGCTTATTCGGCTCAAAACTCGACATTTTCGTACAAAAAAAATATATGATGCTGATACAAAATCGCTAATATTTCAAGGTTATGGTGTTGCCGGATGTCCAATCTTACGATATGTCGTTTTACATCAAACAATTTTAACTATAGTTTATTAATGGCGCCGTCTTTTACAAAAACTTATTTGTACTCCCAATACTTTTTTTATCTTTATGCGTTTTTATAAATTATTTAATTTATTTAATTTGTTGATGTATCTGTAACCTATACTATATATAAGATTGATTTACTAATCATACATGTGGTGGACTCTATGACACTATGAATGAACAGAAGTACAAAAAATTTTTTGTTATTAAAGATTACTTTATTATTATTCGTTTATTAATATGAACGTTGTGATGTTCTTGCATAGAATTTTTGTTGAGAGCAATTTTTTATTTTTATATTGAACAATTTAAATATTAATTCTAACGGATATCTGTTGTTCAAAAAAATTTGAATGCATTTCTAAGATCTTTTCGTAAAAGATGTAATAACAAAATTGCTCGATCCACTAAACTATAATATATACGACAATTTATGGCAATTTATGCCAATTTATGGCAAAAGCTACAGTCTTGATGTTACAAATGCTTCGAAGCATTTTTTGATTGGTTAATAAAATTCTTTTTTCCGATTGATCAATCAAAAGTTTCGAAGCATTTGTAGTGTCAAGGATCATACTCAAAGGGAGTGATTAAACAAATAAGAGAGATATCCGAATATATCTTTTTTTTAAACCAATGCACTGTTATCACATCATCCTCCATTATAAGTAATAGGTTTAAAAAAACTTATGCTATGGTTCTCTTCATTCAATTGTAAATTGTAATCGGATGTCTATGCTATTAAAGGTCAGATGAATCTTCAGATAGACGAAATCTGATCGGAGGGAGCCATAATTATGTCATCCACGTATCGGAAGTAAAACGAAAAATTAACATTGAGCATATTCAAAACTTTTCCTATAGAACAATGTCAGCCACAATGGGAAAAGGAGGAGAACCCATTGGTGTATCAAACATCTGTTTATAACGTTATTGAATTTAAAGTACATGGAAGATAATATAAATTCAATTGCACATATAAATTTTGTCTTAGGAATCGATGTTTTTTGCTCTATTGCCATCTTCTATTAATATTCTCAATGACCAGATCTTGAGGGATATTGATAAATAATGACGTGACATCCAAAGAAATTAATAACTCCGAATCATTGATTTTTTACCAGTTGCTTGTATAGATCGAAACTATTAGTTCTTTGACAATTGTCAGGCAGGTTATTAGCAATAATTTTATGTAGAAATACAGCTAAATCATCTTATATAATTTGATATTAAGCTACAACAATAGAGTTACTGGAATTTTCTTCTTTACTTATACCGACTTTTTTGCTATTAATTGAATTGGTTTAGATACATGACTTATCATTACATCGTTTAAAATTTGACAAATTTGATTAAATATAATATGATTGTTCCGTTATACTATCTATTGTAATTCGAAGGTGTAATTCGAGATGATCCTCATAATATGTTAATCGGATGGAATAATTATGTACTTTTACGGCTGATGAGGATTAAGTCGAAACGTATCATTGAAACTTACCGTTGAAAATTGTAGTTGTGAATAATAAATATTCCATTGTTACCTAATTATAGCTTATTCAATTTGTTTATCTGGATATTACTATTTATTAAAATATATACAAAATATGTACAAAATACAATTTAAAAGACAAAAGTAATTTAAAAAACACGAAATATATATCTGGAGTCATTTCATTATCGCAATGAAGTCAATAATTACAAAAGTAAGACACAAGTTCAGATGTGACAGTGGTCAATTGACAAATTGACCAATGTGTAACATCAGTCGTTCTGAAAAATGATAAAATAATGATTAAAGATAGAAGAGACTCACATAAGTATTTCATGGATTTTGATCAACTTTTACATGATTATTCTGAGACACCAAAAAATCCCTGTAAAGCAGTAAATGCACCTCTATGTATTTTTCGAGAAAATGATTTTAAGTCATGATATGATGAATTTATATATATATATATATATATATATATATATAATAATTA
>NW_012130093.1:3067868-3070733 GCF_000143395.1 Atta cephalotes | reverse complement strand
ATTATATATATATATATATATATATATATATATATAAATTACTTGTTTTTTAAATATTTATCGATTCTCTCAGATTTGAAAACGATCCGTCGTGATCTAAATTGTGATTTTTTTCGAAAAATATGCAGAGATACAATTTATTGCTTCAAGGATTATTTTTTGGTGTTCAAGCTGTTCAAAATCTATAAAATACTAATGTGTTTTTCCTTGTGAGCCATTATGATGTATGATAGTATTAGACAAAGAACAGTATTACAATAGATGTTTAAGTTCAGAAGCGATTAAGAAACAGATTAATGGCTTGAACTTACAAACTGATTCGGAATTTCTTGATTCCCGATATAATTATTATCCCCGATATTATTATTAAGTTACAGAATTCTGTTGCTTCTTGATTTTAGTATTATCACACTGTATATAAATTTATTGATTATTTATTTGTATATTTGTCTTCTTATTTGACTTACTTTGTGTAATAAGCACTCGGATTTACTTTATATATTACAGTTTCAACGTTCATAAGATATAAACACAATAATAATTTCACTAATTCGGTTTTTCACATAAGTCAACTTTATATATTTTACATAAGTCTGAGATACAATTATATATATATCTTTTTTAAAATATAATTAATTAAGACATAATACCTGTTGTTATATTATTACATATCTGTTATTATATTGATTAGTGACTATTATATTTATTATTTCTATATTTATAATTTGACACATAATTTATCGTAACATCACAATGATTCAGCTTGAATCATTATTTTATCAAAACGTCTAGTATTACACATTGGTCATTCTGTCAACTGACCACTAGGTCTGTTCAATTTGTTTACACGTTTTACACTCAACCTTTTCTTTCTTTTCAGTGCCAAATATTATATTGTATATCTATCTCATTTTAAGTGTAAAACATAAAAAAGTATAAGTCGAACAGAACAATTGTCACACCTGAACTTGCATCTTACTTTTGTAACTACTGACTCCATTGCAGTAACAAAATGTATTTCGTAGATATATGTTCTATTGTATTTTAAATTGTGGCAAATCACAACTCTAATTTATATATAATATTAATATACAACAAGAATTTAATGTTTATTATAGCCAAAGTTTGATCTAAATGCTTTTAAATAATTTTTATATGAATGATGCCAGATTGAGCATAAAGTCCTAGCAAAAATCTAAAATCCAGCTTTGATCGTAATAAACATTAAACTCTTGTTGTACATTCTAATGTTATATATACTATAATTTATAATGTATAATTTATTTAATTAATTAATGTTTTCGCATTGAGAAAAACCGAAAACATTGTTCAGACATATGTGGATTAATTTTGATAAATAAATAACTTTATGCATTAATCGGCTAAGTTCTTAATTGGCTTTCTTTTTATCCCCATTTAATTGATTTATTCTCAAAGCCCTACATATTTTTAAGTAATATTAATGAAAAATTTGTATCTGTTTTCTACATATGAAAAATAGTAAACAAATCTTGAAAATAGCTTAAAAACAATGTTACGTACGTCGATTTTTTTGAAGTATTTATATCGTAAGAACTTGAAAGATCTTTGGTTAGCGATCCTAGTCAATCCTACTCAGTCCTACCGTTCGTACGATTTGACTATTAGTAGGACGCTTACTCGTTATGATAATTCACTGGAGAATCATATTGTTTTTCTATAATATATACAATCAACACTAGCCCCTACATCACCTGCGAGGTATGTAACTACCATATTGATCATGTTGCACGTCGGGCACAGATGGTTAAATCCATGGTGGAAATTAGAGTACCTATAATAAAAGTACGGCCCAGGTAACAATCGGTGATTGGTCCGCTAAATTGAGGCAAAAGCAGAAGTTGCATACCTCTGTATACTATCAGGTCCGTATTCAGAATGTGCTTTTCTTGATAAAAGCGCGCTTTTATCTCTAAAATTCTATAGTATGCGTCATAAATTATAACATGTTAGTACGCATCGTTGTAAGCGCATTCTGAATACGGGCCTCATAGCTCCTGCACACTGGATGTGGAAACGCTTGCCGCGCGGCAAAATGAGACGCGGTAACCAGTCACATGTTAGAAGCTATAATCTTATTGGCTACCGCATCATATTTTGCCGTGCGGTAAATGTTTCCGTCCAGTGTGCAGGAACCATCAGTATACAGTGCAGTGCATTAATTCGCTGGGTAGTGGCCCGACTTATCGAAAATAAGAAAATGCAGTACTAAAAAATGGATGATTGATAAAAAATTCTTAGGCCGATATTCATAATCGATTCTTATTTTCTTAAAAGATCGTCTTAAGTAATGCTTAAGTCGTTAATGCGGCCCACTGATTGGTTCGTGACTTCTTAAAATTGTACTTAAAACGGTGAATATATCTTGAATATATAAGATCTGACTATGAATACCGGCTTTAGAGTTCTATGAGATGAAAATGAATGATTTTTGTCTCTTGCAGTTTTTCTGTAAAATTGATAGTATTTGAGTAAAAAATAAACGTCAATAAATCGGGCAGCTACTGTGATGCAGCGAATTAATGCACTGCATATATACAAGGACTTCGATTCTTTCCTTCGGAAATTCTCACAAACTGAGAAATGATTACTTTTCTACATTAATGCTCATAGTTCATGCGCGATTAACAACACGATCACAGTATATACAGTAGCGCAACTCTCTGTCGGCATCTTTGATGTTAGTGTTTTCCAAAATGGAGTGCGTATGTGCGAAATAAGTAAGTTCCCAGTAGCGTCATCTGAATTTCTTTCTTAGTTGCTCTTTATTTTTCCTCTCTCTCTCTCTCTCTNTNTNTNTNTCTCTCTCTCTCTCTCTCTCTCTCT
>NW_012130093.1:3041385-3067630 GCF_000143395.1 Atta cephalotes | reverse complement strand
TTTTACTTCTCTCTCTCTCTCTCTTCTCTCTCTCTCTCTCTCTCTCTCTCTCGGTTGTTTGTACATCAAAGTTTAATCTAAGTGTAATAAAAGAAATAGATTTATAATTGTAATGCACTGCAAAATAAAACAAAATACAAAATAAGAAGATATAAAATTATATAAATGTTGTATGATATTGTACAAATATTATACTGTAAAAATATTTTAATTAACGACTTCAGCACACTTGTTTTTCTGCTAGATCGTTAGTAAATTATTAAAATTGAACCACACAAAACGCAAATTTTCTAGCTAAAACGAAAGCAATCTAACTGGAAAACAAACAACGTACTTAAATCGTTAAAGAGAAACAGTATTTAAATGGCCCTGAAAGAGAGAATGGAAAAAGGAAGAAATGAGATAGTAGTTTAGATGACGTTACTGAGCAACTTACTTATTTTGTGTATATGCATTCCATTTTGGAAAATATAAAATCAGAAGAGTTACGCTACTGTTATACTATGACACGATCACCGATAAGATAGGCCAAGATCTGAGCACAAGAATTGTCGTAATACTTATAGTGATTTCGGTTGGGATACATTAGTGTGCACTGGTGCATATAAGACCGTTATACAATGAAATAGCGATTTCGGTTGGAATGCACTAGTGCACATAAAGCTGTCACATACAATTGCCATAAAAATGTATTAAAAACAGATTAAATCGTACAATCCTTAATATATATTGTACTGTTAATAAAACATGTATTTAATAATTTTCATTTCGTTTTTGCATTCATAGTGATTTCGGCTGGGACGCACCAATTGCATATTTAGGGTGTCAGTGCTGGTGTGTTCAACTGGTTGAATGGTGCAATTCCTCGCCAATGTCGCATGTTTGTCTGAACTCGGTACACCGCACAAGTGTACACAAAATGATCCCGATAAATTTGTTGGTGTAATTGTTGGATTTGGTGCTTTCATGAGACGCTGAAAAGCAGTGTGTGATCACGTGGTATTAATTTTGTCGCTAGTGTCTGATTTCGAGTGCGATTCACTTGATGCATACAAACACTTTGAAATTTTTACTTGACTAATTGGAAGAAAGAATTTTACCTAACCAATTAAAAAACATGTTTTGAAACATTCGTAGCAACAAGTGGACCGTAGCCAGGCATAGCCTTCATCTGAAAATTGATATCTAACTTATAGCGTCAATTTTGATTTTATGAGCGATTTATATGTACTCAACTGGAATTTTTTACACCATCGTCATCAAGTGACGATGAATTAATATTGATAGAATATAAAAAAAAGGCAGAGCAAAAATAAAAAATTATGAAGAAATCATGCGAAAAACGTCCGATGAAACAATGAATTTTGCAGGTTAAATTAAAATTATAGTAATATAATATTTAATTTTATAACATAATATTGTAATATTTAATATTTGTGTTTTTATTATGTATTTACATTACTCGTATTATTCGAAACGTAAGCCATCGCAATAAAATCGGAGTAAATATGGTCGGTTTGTATCCTAAAAAAATCGCAAAGAAGAAAGTAAAAATTAGAGAGCTGCATCACGTGATTTGTCTCCTTTGATTGAGTATGGGCATCAAAATTCCATGGAAGAAATTGGCGAAAACTGGTCGCCCCATAAACATCCTGATTGGACGTGGGCATTTTACGTGATGCAATTTGCCACTCTCTCCCTGAGACTTTCTAATGAAAATCAGTCACCTCAACCGGATAGATTTCTCGAAAATTGTGAATGCAAACAGTCGAAAATAGCAAAACTATTTTTCAAATACTGGACGCTTGCGACCATGATATCGCACGCGATTAATATTATAGGTACTAAGATTCACATTTTATGAATCTCGTGTTCGCCTGACGAAACATATATTGGTAGTAGATATTAATAGTGTACAATAGCTTGATATGCACCAGTACATGTAAGCTGAAATCGCTATGAATTTAAATTGTAGACGTAACGCTCAAGCTTTCACGTATGACGTACAACTTATTGCCGTGTCTCCGAGAGACGGCAATAAATCGTACGTTATACGCCAAAGCGTGTGCGTTACTTACGTCTACAACTTAAATCTATAAGTAAGTATTACGACAATTCTTATGTTCAGATCCATATTATTAAAGATCGTCAATCCTGGGCAAATTTTCGGCGGTATAAAAAGGACCCCAAGAGCCCAGAAATAATTAAAGAACATGACATTATCGACAATTGAATAAATTTGCTATATTAACATAAATATTTGGCTAATATATTAAATTCACTTTGTATTACATAAATAAATATGCATATTTGTAAAGCTGTAATATCCTATATATTACCGAAAAATTACAATTTTTTCTTTGCAGTTATCGGAGGGGTACAATTAGGCACTGTAGCAATTGCTCACTGCCAATTACAGTGACGTCTGCGTACGGAGTTTAGAATTATTTTTTTTTAGCTGTAATTAGCTTGTGCGCAATTGAATCGTGGACAATTCTCATACAATTACAGTTATCATTTCTGGCCTAGTTTCCACCGAGAATTTAAACGGGATCAGAATGTAAGAATTATCCAACTACAGTCGAGTATTGCCCTGTTACAGTTAAACGACAGAGGAATGCTCGAATGTAGTTGGTTCTTACATTCTGATACGGTTTAAACCCTCGGAAACTAGATCTCTATTGATAACCAAATTTGGCCGATATTCATAATCAGGTCTTATTTCAAGACCGTCTTAAGTAATGTCTTAAGACACTAATGCGGCTCTCTGATTGATTCGTGACAGAATTTAAAATGGTCTTGAATATAAGAAAATGACTATGAATACTGGCCTTTGATGATAACACTAAAATCACAATTTTGAAGAAAAATCAAGTATTATTGAGTTTTAAATGCATAAATAGTTTACTAAACTAATAAATTATAAAATTAGTGCAATATTATCAATTTTTGACAATCTGATGTCGCGTTGGTGTGCAAGAGCTATAATAATTCCGGCGATATTCGTCGCGCGCGACACGCGATATTCAATGAAAGTATATCTTTAGAATGAAAATATCGGAAACTGTACACTCATTGGATTGCGCTGATATGCTAGAGGCATAATGGATAATTGTTCCACCTTTTAGTAAATTTTACCTGTTAGGTAAATCTGGTAATCCACGCATGTGATTGGGTAATCTTGCAATTTATTCAACAGGTAAAATTTACCAAAAGATGGAACAACCTGCCCTAAACCTTATGTCTATTTAATTAAATCTAAAATAAAGAAGAAATAATCTGAATTTTTGGGAGTTTTAATCCTAGTCCTCACCAGGGACATGTGTTCATAAATGTTATCCACAGAATGACCAGAGAGAAACCTGAGTGAAGACATGACGGTCCAAAACCTGTAACCGTAAAATGCTGCCGTGCACTACTACTCTTTGACAAAGTGGATGTAAACTACATAGCAATGTCCATTTTTCTTAAGGTATATTGTCCATTTTTCAAGACTGGAGATAATAAATCGATATTTGATTCATATTAGGTGTAATAAAAAGAAATCCATTATTTTTGTATGAAATTGAATGGAAAAATAATGGATTTCTTTTTACTACACCTAATATAATCGTGCTACATATAACACTATATGTAGCGCTATATGTAGCAAGATTATATGAATCAAATATTAATTTATCATTTCCAGCCTTGAAAAATGGCTCCTATATAATCTCAAAACAAGAATAAGATATTAATCAAATTGAGATCTCTACTCCTCGAGGAAGTTATTCATTGGATCTAATGATCCGTTATTTCTGCATGGTACTCATGCAGTGAAATACCGGAACGCGGAATGAGAGCAGAACCAATCACGAGCGTTTCAGTTTCCGTTACACTGTTTCAAATCCCTTCGTCTCCATGGAGAGCAATGAGCGTAAATGGCAATAGCAAGTCCATGAATGATGTTTAAATATTGTATTTATCATTCATTTTTTATTATCATGTAGTGTCTAGTACAGACTTAAATACATTTCGCATTGAAAATAATGATTAAAGATGTTAAAATTTATGAAATTAGTCTTAATGTGAGTAACCTTTATGAAATAATGATTTATGAATAATCTCGATAAAATGCTATGACTCAGGTTTCAAGAATCATATGATCGTGGGTTCTATTTTGGATCAAGGAACTTAATCCCTTTAACCCGGGATAGGATCGTGTGCGAATCTATATTAGCAGAATATTTGTATGAGGAAGTAATAAAAAATATTACGAGCAAATCATTTTAACAAAGCACACACACACACACACACACACGCGCGCGCGCGCGCGCGTATTTTTATTTATTATTAAAAAAAATTCAATTAGCTTGTTAATAAATTTGTTTCATTTTATACTAAGATCTTACATTTCTAAGTTACAAGAGTTATTCGGTATAATTATCCAGTAAACGAGAATGGATTAAAATGGATTAAATTTTTTTTAATGCATACTTTAAATCCATGAAAATAGATTGAAATGGATTGAATCCGAACTAACATTAGTTTAATATTCGAAAAAACAAAAATTCATATTTAAGGATTACAAATTTTATTCCTAAGACATTTATAACAATATTACCTGAAATTAATTATTTCAAATTGGTATTAAAAAACACAGCTTATTGGGATTCGAATCTGATATCTCTGGATTATGAATCTTTAACTTTATTCGCTACATCATTTCTTCAATTGGTAAAGGTGTTATTCATTCTACACTTCAATTACAACCAGCTAAATTAATAACGAAATTATAGATATAATAAAAATATCATCATTTAACAGATATAATAAAATATAAACAATTTACGTTACTATGAGACAACATTAGATAAGTATCGAATAATTTAATTTCGTTTGGTCGCGCGCCGTGATTAGCTTAATATTGGAGCTGTGTTCGACTTAATTTGTTCACATTGATCATTCATTTTACTTCTAATCAAAGAGAAACAAAAGAACATAGCTCAATTATTTTTCTGTTACAATTTTTTTAAACTTAGTTGAATTAAAATGAAAAATTTCCTACTTATAATTTTGAATAATTTAAGTAGCATTTATAGTCCATTTTTAAATAAAACTTTTCTTTATTTAATTAGATTGAAAAACTGTATTTAATATTCAAAATATTGAATTGAGCAGTATTCATGTTGCACAAAAATTACTGATATTATTTTTGAATTTAAATGAATTAAAAAAAACTGTACTTCCTATTTACAATTCTGAATTGAGCAGCATTCATAATGCACACAAAATACTATAATATTATTTTTAGATGAAAAGGCATAAATATGTGCTCTATGTAATTCCTATAAATGAATAAAAATTTAAGATTGAAAAGGATTCATTTTAATATTCATAAATCTGTATTTCTGAAAATCTGAATCCATTTTAATCCATTCTCATTTGCTGAATAACTTAGTGAGTTATCCTTAATAATTAACTAAGCGAATGATGTGAATATTGCGATGTAGGTATGTATGTGTGTGTATTCGCGACATTAGTGCTTAAATTATTAAATCCAAAAAAGAAGGTGTTGTAAGGTATGTGTGCGAGTGCGTGCGCACGTGTGTGTGTTCACGACTAAATTGTATCTATCTAATTTCATTAATTGTACATGAGAAGGGGGGAAAAAAATTAAAAAGAAAAGCTACTGGGACTAAGAATGTGGAGAATAGAGAAGGAAAACGGGTATAACTTCTGCCGGTTATCCGATTATTGCGTTTCTGATGCGCTCGGGATTTGCAGTTTGAAGATCTATGATAAAAGTGGGGGAAGGGGTTCGGTAGAAATTTGAAAATTGAGAAAAGAGAGAAGATAATGATTGGGAATTACCATGATGAAAGTAGTAACGAGGACGACGAGGGGAGACTTCATCTAAGAACTGCACGTTTGACGTTGAATCAACGGGAGAAGCGGGACGAGAAGAAAGGGGAAAATCAGGAAATTTTTTTTATGTTAATTGTGACGAGATTGATTCGGCAGAAGGAGACCAAGGGGGAAGACTTTCGACTGAATGAATATCATTATTGTTGTTATTACTAATTCGACTATTATATTGAGTGTGGGAAAAAGTGGCGTTTTTCCCGCTAGATGGCATTAAATGCTCAGCAGTCGGCAACTACTAATCGCATTGGCAACACTAGACGTGCGTTTAAAAAGTGACATTTTAACCTTTGTTTTGAGCCGAAAAAGATTGAAATCGGTGAAGTGTATTAAAAGTTATTTCATTTTGAAAATGGAAATAAATAAGGAAAAAATTCGCTACATTTTGCAGTATCACTACGATAGAGGCAAAAATGCTATACAGGCTTGTGAAAAAATTTGCGCTACTTACGGTGAAGATACTCTATCAAAATCAGCAGCACGGAAATGGTTCGCTCGCTTTCGTGCTGGAAATTTCAATGTGGAAGATGAACCTCGCTCCGGTTGACCAATCACTGAAAAGTCCGATGAAATCATGGTAAGAGTCGAGCGTGATAAGCATGTGAGCACTGTGGAGATTGCCAGGGAACTAGGCATCGACCACAAAACAGTTTTACACAAAGCTGGATACAAAAAGAAGCTGGATACAAAAAGAAGCTCGATGTTTGGGTTCCTCACGAGTTGAGTGTTAGGAACATGATGGACCGAATTAACATTTGTGATATGCTACTGAAACGGAATGAAATTGAGCCATTTCTGAAGAGAATGATAACTGGTAATGAATAATGGATCACATATGACAATCCAACTAGAAAAAGATCGTGGATAAAGAAAGGAGAGAAGGCGCAAGCAATCACAAAACCTGGATTGACGAGGAAGAAGGTGATGTTGTGTGTGTGGTGGGAAGGGAATCGTTCACTATGAGCTGTTATCGTCCAATCAAACAATTAATTCCGAACTCTACTGTGAACAACTGCAGAGATTACAACAAGCAATTGAGAGGAAGCGGCCAGAATTAATCAATAGGAAAGGTGTCGTCTTCCATCACGACAACGTTCGACCACACACATCTTTGATGACTCGGCAAAAATTGCGAGAGCTTGGCTTTTAATGCATCCACCGTATAGTCCTGATATAACACCCTCAGACTATCATTTGTTTAGGTCTCTGCCGAACTCTCTTAATGGTGTAAAGCTAGCTTCAAAAGAGGCCTGTGAAAATCACTTGAAGCAATTTTTCGATCAGAAACCACAGAAGTTCTATCGCGATGGAATTATGGCTCTGCCCCAAAAATGGCAAAATATTATAGAAAATAATGGAGCATATTTGGTTTAAATAAATTGATTTCAATACTCTAAGAAAAATACTTTAATTTTACTAAAAAATCGCCACGAACTTTTTCCTATACCCAATATGTATGTTAATTTGAAGAAAAGGATTCAAATTTCTCATCTGCGAGGAAGTGTAGTGATGTTTATTCACAAGTCATGTATTTATTTTACAGCAATACAGCAAGTTGTCGACGAATATTATCCACAGGAAATTTAAATAATTGAATAACTTTTTCTGATCTATTGATACAGTTTACCGCAACACAACAAAGTATTTTATAAATTTTTTACCTTCATTAATATATAATATTTCAGTTTTTTTATCCTTTTTTTTATATTCCTTTTATATTCTTCTCTTAGTCTTATGGAAAGTTTCTAAGTATGGAAATACATAAATACGAAGCTACAAGATTTCCAACAGCTTAGAAGCTACAACTTATAACAATCATAACGATCATAATTCTCAGCGCCGAAGTGGGAACAGAGCAAGGAATGAGAAAAGGAGTAAAAATAGCGGATATACAAATACTCACATTTATAGTGCTTAGTATTAGAAGCTTAATAGAAATTCAAATTGAAGAACCTGTCCTATCGTAACTCTACTGTATACACTTCACAATATGGCGGTAAATCGTATGACCAAAGAACACTTACATCAAAAGTGCCGACGTTTAGTGTCGCTACTGGGTATGATTTTACTGTCTTTTCTGAATGTCAAGAAGGATAGAGGAAGATGCTTGTATCGACTTGGGTCAACTTGTGTCACCAAATGAAAAATGCTCAAAGTACTGCAAATTCGCATTCATTTTAACGCATAATGCTTCCAGCACACCAGCGAAGTTCGTCGCGCGCGACACACGATATCTAAATGTACAGCTTTACTGAGGTTTTCATTCTAAAGGTATACTCTCATTGGATATCGCGTGTCATGTGCAACAAACATTGTACTGGTGTGCCGGAGCCACAACACGGCCATTTCAAATTAAAGGATTTGTATATACGCAGAGAAAAGTCTTTTATTATGAGATAGGCACCTAATATGAGATAGCGGCGTTTTTGCTATATTAATAAACGCTATCTATTGATTCCATCATGAATTTATTGCTCTTGGATTGAAAACTATTTAGAAAATTCATTATTAGATCGTGCCTGTAGATTTAGAATTTGATAAAGATTTAGAATTTGAATGTCTTAAAGTTTCATTGAGATGAGCCTTTAAATCTGGTTTATTATTTAATAAATAAATATTTGGCAATAAATTCTTCATAGTGATAGAGTAAGGTCGTACTAATAGAAAAATATGGGATATGTTGAATTATTTAATTACAGAAGTTATTGATGATTGGAAACCATAAGATATGGAAATCGTAAAATACCCAGGATATTTCTAATATGAAATAACCTATGCTTCTATATTATAGTGAAAATCGTTGCTAAAGAGTAAATGTTATTAATACAATCAGGATCTAAAAGGTGCAATGTTTTTTTATAAATGGATTTCGGAACACAGCAAAATTGAGAGACACATCACATTCAGAATGTGAGCCACTGCTTGCGTAGCAGTTAGGGTAATTAATCAACGTGATGACAGAACCAAAACATAGTGCGCCGCAAAAGTTTAAGATTTAAAATGAATACCGTAAAATTAGGATAAGTATAAAAGAATAAGCTAAATCCATAATAAGAATAAGTTGATACATTTTGTACTCATAAAATAAAATTTCTTTTCTGTTTTTTTACAGTCGTGCAAATGGCAGAAGAATATTTTAATGCTCGAGATAATGGCGAAGTTCTTTCTCAGAGAAACGGCACGCTGTTATTTATAACAATGTTATAAGTCGAAGATTCATTAAACTTCAACTTAAACTTAATCTTTACTAGCAAATTCATAAACTTTTTATACTTGTTATAATAATTGTATAAATATTTATTATGAAACGGAGATACAAACTGATTTTATAAAGAATATGTCTCAATATAAAAATAGTTTTATTTAAATATAATAAGTATATACAATAATGTTGAAACACTGAATTTGTTAAAATACTAATTTATGTTATAAAAGTTACTAAATATAATTTTATTTCTAACTCTAGAGGAATTCTTACTTTAGTATCATTGAATTTTCTAATGCATTGATAATAATCAGTGGACTAGGTTACAATGCTATGATTCTAATTGATGAGATTCAACAATCAGATTTTATTTTTCAAGCAAAGCAAACAAAAAAATTTTACTCCAACTTTAGAGCTTCTCATCAAAATGATGATATTTATTAATATTTATTAATATTTCTTAGTCATTTGGCTTAAAAACTAACATAATTTTTATTTGTAACAGTTAGGGCGAGTTTTTTTTGTTCTAAAAGCACAGAATTGTTGGATTCTTATATATACTTATGTGTTTTATATTGTTCAATAATAAAATTACAAGAAAAAATGAATTATACAATGAAAAAATGAATTATAAAGAAATAAATTATTAATAAATGAATTATATTATTGACTGGTAAATTATAATAGCTATATGTTACTATTCGTGTTTGCTAGGAAATTAAATGTTATACATATGTACGTTCTATTTCACATTATATGTATGTATATACGAATATCTTACATTAGCATTGTACAATCTCGAAATTTGTGTAGGTGTTAATTTTGCATTTATATGTGCAAGTATTTCGTTTCTAATATGTATAATGTGAAGTCATCTACTTCAGTCAATTGTTTTGTTTATTATTGTAAGGGAATTACAATCGACTCCTTTTTCAATTAGTTTGGCCCAAAGCCACATTGAGGCTATTATAACGCGAAGTTCACGCCATGAGCTTCTCTGTCGTGTGATTGGTCTATAGGGCACGGGAAATCTTGCTGGCTCCTGATTAGCCCCTTGAGTTTAATGGACTCGACGAGTTGGACTGTAGCCGCCGTGGAAGAAAGATGCATTGAAAGCTAATAAAAAGTATTAGAAATGGAAAGATTAGTCTCAAAGTGTATGCCCTTCTTTAATGAAAAATTTCCTGATACCAATTCCATAATCAATCACTAACATAGGTGTACAACTTTGCATCCGCCGTTTTTTTTCCGAAATTTGAGGCTTTATTGTAAAAAACTGGTACTATACATTTATGATTCAAAGTATTGTCCATTGCTGGCCACTACTTTTTCCCATCTTTCGAGTAGCGTACGAATCCCGCGTCGAAAAAACTGATCATCTTTTGAGGCTATCCACGAATCGATCCAATTTTTTACTTCTTCATAAGAAGAAGTGCTGGTCAGCCAAGCCGTGTGCCATTGATCGAAACAAGTGATAGTCAGAGGGAACAACGCTGGAGAATACGGCGGGTGGGGTAGGACTTCCCATTTCAACGTTTCCAAGTATGTCTTGACACTTTCGCAACATAGGGTCGAGCAGTGTCATGCTGCAAAATCACTTTATCGTATCTCTCGTTGTATTGCGGCCGTTTGTCTTTCAATGCTCGGCTCAAACGCAATTGCGTTCGATATCGATCGCTTGTGATTGTTTCAGTCGGTTTTAACAGTTCATAATATACTACGCCGAGCTGGTCCCACCAAATACAGAGCGTGACCTTGGACGTCAAAATCACCGTTCTTGAAGCATTGAAACCACTCACGACACGTTCTTTCACTAATAGCGGCCTCACCATAAGTATTTGAGAGCATTCGATGAGCTTCAGCCGCAGATTTCTTCATATTGAAGCAAAAAATTAAAACCTCCCGCAAATGACGAGAATTTGGCTCGTAAACTGACATTTTCAATCGAGAATAACTTTATGATGCAGATACAAATCGACTAATGTTTCTATGGGGTTATGTTGACAGATATCCAAATTTATTGTATGACGTCTATGATCTATTTATTTCGACCACCACTTACCGCTAAAGCCATCTATAGGAAAACGGCGGAAGCAAAGTTGTACATCTAATACTTACAGAAATTCAAAAATATGATTTTTGTCCACACTATCGCTCTTTCACGACCGCATGTACAACGATGCGCGTTCGTCCATAATCAAAGTTTATTGCGCTGTTTAGCGCTCTCCCGCGACTGCGAATTACGGTCCGTATTCAATAGCCTCGGTCGGCCATCTAGGCTTATCGCGCTGTTTTAGCATTCTCTCGCGACCATGTGCAACAATTCGCGTTCAGTAGCCTCTGAAGCTACCCGAATCGTTCCTTAGTCCGTGTTCTGTTCGCGTTCTCCTTTCAGGATTATTAGCAGTCAAAATCAAGGCTAGCGGTTGTCGTCATCTCGGCGATTATTCTGGTTCGATCAAAAAAATCGGTGTTTAAACGCCATTATTATCAAAGCTTACTCATAGCAGTTCCCGCGCTCGAACAATATTTCGCGCGCGTTTCCGATCGCTATTTTGGTGCGATTAATGAGAGCTGACCCTATTGGTGTTCATATATTATAGAACCATTCGTGCTACACTTAAGTACTGCAATTACAGCGTTTTCAGTGCAGTGAGGTGAATCTTTTGAACAATGGAGCGCCAAAAACTGGAATCTATGACGTACAATTGAATTTATGAACAATTAAGGGATACATTTATCAGTCTGGATCTGCCGATGGTGGAGTGTCGTTTCGTAGGCCATGCGGTTCGGACGTCTTTCGAGAGTAGCATAATCTATGAATTTATGAGCTTTTTATCGAGTTTTTTATTACAATCGTTCTCTCCTTTTTACTTTTCTTTTTTTCTTATTTGGTCGCGCTGACCAAATAAGATTATTGATCTCTATATTTTCCTCCGCACACGATGGCCTCGGCTTCAGGTGGAAATCGTGACATTGGTAGTTGTTTTAACGTTTTCTTTTCTCTTTTTTTCCCTTCTTTCTTTTAATTCTAAATTCTCTTTGTCTCCTAACACTATGAATCCCAACGATTTCAACTGTCCTGGTATTTCAGAACAAAAACTCTTAAAAAATCTTATTCAAGAAACGGCATTCCCCTTCCGACCACATGTGTCACAAGAGACGCTATTGCGTCATCTCTTGATTTCAATATGAAACTTATATCTCAATCTCACAGAGTCTTCAGAAATTATAAATACTAGAAAGTTGTGTCTAACTCGGTGGATTGCAACGAGGAAACTTCGAACATTATATTACCAAAAAAATTGTCAGATACCTCTAACCTATCTATACAATCGAAGCCACCTACAATCATCTGCCAACGGTTCTGTACAGACATTACAAACTTGATGAACATTTCTCAACCTAAGGTTGCCGCGGTCCTTTACGATTTCAAGATAATGATCTTTATGTAGTTTACGTGTATTCTATTAATCGAGACAGCTTCATTTATCCTGCTTTGATTAGTAGCATCATTGCCAAAGCACACATTCCCGGCATTGCTGAAATTAAGAAGATTGGCAAAGGAAAATTCTCATCGAAGCCATGTCCGCCAACACTACCAACAGAATTACGGAAAATCCCACCTTCGCTCAACATAGCACATCGCTTTGTGCTTTCATTCCTGCATATAAGTTCTCAGGACAGGGGCTATTCAAGATGTTCCAGTTGAAATTGATATCGATGCCATTCGCTCTAACATCGAAGCTCCTCGTTATAAAATTCTCGACATTCAGAAACTTAACTGCAAAGTCAACCGAGATGATAAATCTGAATATATCCCTTTTAAAACCTTGTGCATCAAATTTGCAGGTCAGATCCTTCCAAAGAAGATCTTCATTTTTAAAACCGGACATGAGGTCCGCCGATACATTTCCAGGCTTAAAATCTGCTTCTCTTGTTATTGTGTCGGATATATAGCTAGAATGCAAAAGCGAACCTAAATATCAACTGCAACAAAAAACATGCTGAAAATAAATCTTGTCCACTCCAAGGAGAACTTAATAAGTGCATCACTGTCAGGGTAACCATAGTGCAATCTCTAAAGCATGTCCTCTCATTCTTAGTCATGAACGCATTATTGGCGGCTATTGAAAATATTCTTTTGGCAGACGCTAGAAAAATTGTCAACAATAACATTAATTCTCCTAACTCGAATTGCAACCTTAATTCAGGTAATTTCCTCTCTCTTCGAGAATAAAATCATAAGTAACTTCGCTAATTTTGAATCTTACAATCTTTACAGCTGATTGCAAAATCATGTACCGCTTAATTCTTTCAGATTTTACGCCGATGTTAACTCCCAAGCGAATCTATCCCTACTAAGGAATTCAAGCTTACATAGTAATTCTTCGAACAAACGTCCCTCCACACACAATTTACCAAACATACATCTTCTTCTTCAAATACCTCAGGGGCTCAACTTCGCTCTCACGGTTTTGATATTGAAACGCATCACAACACTCTTTGGGAGCCTAAGATCCCAAAGAGAATAAGTCCTCGCAATTCTTTCGCAGCAACGGAGTTTCCCTTCAGAATACTTTCCCTATTTCTAGCAACTCTCCCCCTCCCCCGGCGAACTTTTTCACCTCTTCCTCCTTTAATAATATTTTTCACTTAATTACTGAACTCATTAACTTTTTGCAAACGAACAACGCAGCTAAAATTATTATCCTCTCACTCATCTCGAATACCACCCCTTAGCTCCCCTCCTATGCTTCCGACAATCATCATTTCGATATGCCTCCAAATTTTAACTATAATGTTCGTTACTCTGATAACTTCTCATCTAATCACGCTTCTCTTATCACGCTTGTCCAAGAAGACAATTTTCGGAACTAAATCACCCTCAGAATCTTCCTTACATTCCCCCTCTCCGATAACTTCGAAACTCCCTCTAACAAACATTCCCGTAGCGATTCTAGGAACCTTTCTAAAGACCTTAAACTATTACAGTGGAATTGTAGAGGAGCTAGATGCAACCTGGCCTCTCTCCAATCCATTTCCCATAATTTTGACATCATTTGTTTGCAAGAATTTCTGTTCAAACCCGACAACAACTTTAATATTCGAGGCTTCATAGCCATTAGATTAAACATTTCTCCACTTGGAGATAGAGGCATCTGCACTTTAATCAAAGAAATCCTTAATTTTAAAACGATTGATCTTCTTACCCGTCTGCATAATTGTCATCAAACATCTTTCTCCTAAGGATCCCATTATTATTGTTAATATCTACAGACACTCAAGTCAAAACATCCCCTCATCCTTTTATTCAGATCTGATAAATCAATTTAAAAAATTTAAGCTATTATCGTTGGAGACCTCAACGCTCACTAAATGTACCATCACATCAACTTCAGGTACCAAATTTCTCAAATCGAGGATTTAATTCTCAACAAAACTTCTACTCTAGTTCATCTCTTATCCGACTTTGCTATTAATATTGATCTTTTCATTGCATCTCCTCTTTTATTTTCCTTATGCAAAACTCGAGTTGAAACAGATACTTATGGTAGTAATCATCGTCCAGTTATTACGAAATTTCAATCCTCATACGAAATTCAATACGAAATTTTCACCTCAATACTCATTTAAATTTTGCTACAAACTTTCTCTAAAACCACATGACTTAAATAATCTTTATTTATAAATTAAATCTAACACTTCAGATGCCCTTTCATTTATAGACGCTTCTCTTCCATAGCCGTTATAATAAATTTTCCTCGTTCATTCTGGAATCTGCTAAAAATTTTGTCTCAGTTAACAAAAAGTTTCCGCGCAGTCAAGTTTATTCAAGACGGCCTGATCCTTCCTCCTAGTGAAATAACGTGTTCCCAACGGTTGATCAACGAAAGTATGCCCTCAAAGAATTTCTCAAACATCCTTCTCCAGAAACTTCTCTTTTCAAAACCTTCTGCAGAGAATGCTCTCAAACCTTAATTTGTAACAAACGCTTTAGCTGGCGTAACCTGGTGAGTAGTTTCAGTGGCCGCACCCTATCCGCACAGATCTGATCCCTCATCAAAAGTTTCAAACGTAACAAGTCTTCGGTAACGATCTGAAATTTCAGCAAAGCTTTAATGACACGATTTCTGAATTATGCCCTCCTTCCTGCTCCCTCAATTTTACGAAAGTCCATAGAAGACATGCTGCAGGAGGACGCCCGGAATCCAGACGTTTTTTCCTGGCTCAATGATCCTTTCACGATCTCACAAGGGCCTTATCTTCCGTCCGGAAATCCTCTTCTTCTGGATTCGACCAAATTGATTATTCCATCATTCTCAATCTATCCCCTGAGTTAGATTCTCTCCTGGGAATTTTCAATGATATCTTCGCTCTCGGTCTTCCCTGTCTCATGGTCTGACTCCCTTGTCGTTCTCATTTCCAAACTAGATGTCTCAGTTAGACCTATCTCACTAATCTTCTGTTTTGCCAAACTTATGGAACATTTAATATACTTTAAACTTGTATGGTACATCTCGTCTTATTCTCCCACAAACTCAGCCTGGATTTAGATCATTTAGATCTTGCGCGGATAATTTGGCCACGCTTACCACCAATGTTAGATTTAGTTTCTTGAACCATTCTCCCATTGTGGCAATTTTCATTGACATTGCGGGCGCCTTTGACACGTTGATCCGCACTAATTAATGATATATTTCTTCTTGATATAGGTATTCCAGCTTACATCAAGAAATTTATCGAAAATTTCATTGACGACGCTTAAGTTTCGTGATCAATGGTACGTTGGTCCCTGTGATTCATTCAAAGGCATTCCATAGGGTTCCACTCTCAATCCCCTTCTATTTAATACCTCAAGGACATGACCTCACAGATATATACCAATGCCAATTTACTACAATATGCCGATGATGCTGTCCTCTACACAACGGAATGTCAATGACGCTATCAAATTTTTTCAACGTTCACTTAATAATATTTACGCATATCTGAGAAGCAGAGGTTTGGATATCTCTCCCATAAAATCTAAGATCATTTTTGGATCATTTTTTGAACAAAACATTTCTCCTACTTCCTCTTTATACATCAACAATCAAGAGATCCCTAGAATGAACATCGCTTTCTTGAAGTCATACTAGACTACAAACTAAAACGGCAATCTACACTTTAAAAATCGAAAAAAGGCAAAAACATCATCAATATTAATCGTCGTTCTATCTTTGACATTCAGAGAGTGACAAACATAGAACGATACTTGTATCAACTTGTGTCATCAAAAAAAGCATCCTATGAATATAAGACTATAAATATAAGACTATAAATATAATAGTTAATACAGTAAAATGTGTCAAAAAAACAGATTTGACTGTTGCAATTTTCTGTCAGCAGAAATCTGCTAATAGATGATGGAAATGTTGAAACAAACCTTTATTGAAACAATCCTTGTTTAAAATTCGAAAACACGTATAATTCTTCTATAAGGAATTTTTTATTATATCAAATCATATATTTTAAAAATATAATATTTTAAACTTGCTAAGTTTTATATATGTTTTATATATGTTTATTTTATATGGTAAATTATATATTTAAATTATAGTATTTTAATCTAATATATTATAAACAAATTTATTTATACATCATAAGATAAAAATATTGCAATTGCAAATAGAAGTCCACAATGTTCGAAGTATAACAATTTTGTATTTCATCAAGTAAACAAGGATTTTGGTTCTATATTTAGTACTTTCTTACCGGGAGCCCAGGCTAAATTACAACCTCCAGAATAAAATCTTTTTATATAATATATCTGTTGTATAAGTTGAAAGAGACATTTTTTATTTAGAGACATTTTAAACGTTCACAATTTATTGTTATCCTTAGAAAGAATGATATGTTCAACAATGCCAATGTTTTATTTACAACTAGATTTATTGATGGTATATCAACAATAAGTATAAATAATAATAATAATATTAATTCAAATAATTATACAACATAAATTAGTATTTTAACAAACTCAGTGTTTCAACATTATTGTATTTAAATAAAACTATTTTTATATCGAGATATGTTCTTCACAATCAGTTTGTATCTTTGTTACATAATAAATATTTATACAATTATTATACAACAAGTATAAAATTTATGAATTTGCTAGTAAAGTTAAATTTAAGTAATTAAGTTTAAATTTAAGTTTAATGAGTCTTTGACATTGTTATAAATAACAACTTGTCGTTCCTGAGAAAGAATTTTGCTATGATTCCGAGCATTAAAGTATTCTTCTGCCATTTGCATAACTGTAAAAAAAAAAGAAAAGAAATTTTATTTTATAAGTACGAAATCTAATTTATTATGGATTTAACTTATTCTTTTATACTTATCCTAATTTTATGGTACGCATTTGGAATCTTAAACTTTTACGATGCACAGAATGCACTTCTTTACTATGTTTTGGTTCTGTTATCACGTTGACAACTATCCTAATCCTACACAAGCAGTGACTCGCATTCCGACAATTTTGCTGCGTTCCAAAAACCATTTATAAAACAGCGTTGCAACTTTTTAGGCCATTGTACAATAATAAAAAGGACAACCTGAATAAACGTGGAATGCTTATTTCTGCGATGCTTGATTCCAACTTCCTGAAGACGAGTTCTGAATATAATGAATCGCATGCTCATTTTTCATGCTGGCTGTGTTTGTTTGCATTTTAGAAAAATGAAATAAAGTTTTTTGAATTGCAATACTGATATACTTTGCGTTTTACTATCTTTTTGGGGCATCTCATAGGAACACAATTTTTTGTGATTTGCTCACTTTTTACGTTTCTTTAATTAAAAAAAAATAGAATTTGAATTAAATTTTATCTAATGTTATCTTAAAGCTTATTAAATTCCCTTCAAAATGATCTATTATATTTTTTTAAATTCCCATAGACTTCTAGCATTTATCCAAAATGAATATCTCATAATAGGAGCTTTTCCTCTTCTTTATTTGGGAAAATGAATCCGATTATGTAAATAAACCCAGATAACATTTATGTTGTAAGATATCTAAAAGACATCTTTTAAATGTCTTATATCTAAAAGATATTTAAAAAACGTCTTTTAGATATCTTATGCAAATGTTATCTGGGAAATGTTTTTGAATTGTAGTTTTTGAATTATAGTTTATTTATGATCAAAAGAATATATGCGAATGTTTAATTTAAAATATATTTTTTAAATTAATACAGATTTATTTGAAGTAGAAGTTTAATATATAAAAATGCACAAGGATACATGTAAGTACAATTCAGAAACACGAATTATCATGTATGACTGCAAGAGCTTGAATATTTTTAAAAGATCATTCAGCCGGGGCAAGGTTAGATTAGCGGCACTCAACTATACCCAATATATTGAAATGTGTACTACATGCATTTCAGTCATTTTGACGTATCAATTTAAAATCAGTTGCGATACTTTATCGCTGTAGTGACTTTACTCAGATTTGCATAGCCGAACTACAGTATACAGTAGCGTAACTCTATTCATTATGTGAGGCCGTAGCGCGCATGCGCAAGTTGAAATATTACATACAATAACGCCATCTGAACTTTTCTCTCACTTATTCTTTGTTTTCGGACTTTCTCTTAACCGTTGAAGTGTTTGTGTAGTAATTGGCGATAATGACAGTATTAAGTTCGTATGCTTTTATGTTGGTGATATCTTGCAAATTGTTTTATATATTGATAGTGAAATAAAAAAAAGTAAAGTGAAGTGGATTATTGTGAAGTGAAGTGCAAGGAAGTGAAATAAAGTGAAATCAAGTGAAAAGAATAAAGAAAATGACAATTATCCTTAAAGAGAATTGTAGATTTATACATATATATCGTACAAATTTTCAATCCTCTTGCAGAAAATACTTTGATCTTAGCTCTGTTTCAGAACATATAAAAAGAAAATAGATTGCACAAGAAAATGAGTCGAAAAAAAATTAAATATTATTCAATATTATACAATATTATACAATAAATATTATACAATAAATGGATGTCCTGGAAATCTTGAATAGAAGGAAGACATGTATTTAAATTTCTTAAAGAATATGATAGATATACCATATATTATATAAATATTTTCAATATTATTTGTATAAATGCGTGCTTAATATTTTTTTACATTAATAAATTATTTTAACAGATGGTTGTAATGGATACGAGGAAGAAGGAGACTTTTATTGCAGTAGCCCTAATATAAAATCTAAATACTAAAATCAACTTTATACTTGGACTTATGTTTCCTATCATAATAGATTTTGTTATAGCCTTTTAAGTAGTTTCTTTAAGTAGTTTATTGCTAATTGATGCCTAGCGTCTCTATTACTATCGAATACGTCTGCTTCGGTTAACTTCGTAAAAGTATCAACAAATTCGTGGTCAGCATAATTTCTCAAATCGTATCCCAACAGGAGATTGGACGGAGTTGAATTGATGGATGAGCGTACAGTATTATTTATAACTATTATACTGTAAAAGCACTTTATCATTCAGAAGGTTCATTAATTGTTTTCTTTAATGATGATTTGAGGAATCTATTGACACACTCAATCATACCATTTGCCCAAGGAGCAACACAGCGACTAATCTGTGTTGAATGTTACGAAAACGGAGGAAATCTGCAAATTAGGCCGAAGTAAATGCGATACCGCGGTCCGAAATTAGTTGTTTAACCGAAAATAACAAAAAATGAATTTAGATGTTTAATTGTTTCCTGAGAAGTAATTGATTTCACCGCGAATAATTAAACGAACTTGGTAAAAGAATCTGTAATCCACTAATATATACTTTAAGCCCTTAATGAATTCCGCTATCGGACCGAAATGATCTATGTGAATATTGTCAAGAGCGATATCTCGTGTTAATATGATTTACAGTTCTCCTTCGCTTTTATTAGATGTAGCATTCGCCATTATACATACGAGACAATTTTCTACGTATCTCTTAATTCTGCGTTGCATCGAGGAAAACCAATAGTTAGCTCTAATATCATAAAATGTTTTTTTCGCTCTGCAGTGCGCGGCGTCGTCATGATAGATACGCAACATGTTATATTATGTACCATTGCGTCTAGTACTACAAACTTAAGACGCTCGGAATTCTTTCGATAAACAAGACCAACACGAATTTTTTATGTTCTGTCTCTTCTGCCAATTCGCTAATAGAGTCAGCTAACTGTCAATATTGCAATTCCTGACCGATTGACATCGTCTCTACCGTAGATACAACTGAGGAAGCGTCAATATGCTTCATTTTATGACTGTCGCGATGCTCAATTTTGAATGTATAATTCTGAAACCTCAAGATTCAACAAGCCACGCACGAGTTAATATTAGTTTTATTTACTGCATCCGCCAATGCATTGCAATCGATAATTACTTTAAATTCTATTCCTGCTAAATATATATGAAACTTTTCGGTGGATCCGACAATCGCTAGCATTTCTAGCTCAAAGAAATGATACTTGTTCTTGGCTTCGTTGGTAGCCTGGCTAAAATAACCAACTAATGAGCCCGAATTTTGCTTTTGCAATAGTATTGCCGCTATTGCCACGGCACTTGCATCCGTGTGGAGTTCAGTGGGCAAATTCGGCCGTAGAGTCTTAGAACTGGATAAGACATGAGCTCTGATTTCAATTCCTCAAAAGATTTCATACAGTTATTATCAAACTAAAATTCAACATTTTTCTTTAACAAATAATACAGTGGTTTGGCTTCAGTTGCAAAATTTGCAACAAACCTTCAAAAAAAATTTCAATATCAATCCTAAGAATCTTTATATTTGCACAACCGAATTAGGCATCGAGAAGCGCTTTACTGCTTCAACATGTCGGTCACTAAGTGTAATGTCCGACTCAGGTATCACGTAGTCCAAATATTTCACGGAGCACTTAAGAAATTTACATTTCTTATAATTAATCGCGAACTCGTATTACGTAGTATTAAGTAATCACACAAGTTACTTGTTGGAGAGTTTCTCTTCAATCGTTGTCGAGGATGTCATCCATGTAGACCAAGACTTTGTGAATTAATGGTTGCAAAAGTTGATTCTTTTTTGAAATTCAGGAGCTTCACTGAACCCGAAAGGTAAACGCAAATATTCGAACTGTCCATCTGATGTACAAAAGCAAAATACTTAGTATTATCAGGATGAATAGCGATTAAATGGTATCCATCCTTCAAATCTAACAAAGTGAAAACTCTTTTATCACCGAGTTTAGAAAGATGATCCTCTATCACCGGAAAAGGATATTTTTGTTTGATTGTTGAGTGATCTTAAATCCACACAAAGTCTACGGTTCTTTTTCTCACGAGAACAACACGAGCGCAATATGGTTTAATTATATCACGAGCTAGCAAATCGTCGGTCATTTTTCTTAATTTTATGCGCTCTGTAAAGACAAACCTACGCGGTGTAAATCGACTCGTCCTTCAGTTTCACTTTCACCTTATAATCACCGTTAAGTATTTCGATAGAAGAGTTCTGAATTTCTTTAATGCAACTTTTGGTCGACATGCGAAAACCTGAAATCAATAACTCATCTATTGTATCTCATCATTTATGACTTCTGAGATTTGAACCGATGCTACTTCGTTAAAAAGTTGAACTCGATTCTCTAAGTCGGAAGAGGAAGGCTTGTAAACTAATGTTAGATTATTTATCGCAAAAAAGTCTCTTCCTAAATAATAGGGATTTGTCCGGACAAACTGTCTATAATCTTAAATTTAACATGAGTAATAACGCCCGGCAACACATCTAATGTATCAGCATTCACCGCGCCAATGACATTAATTCTACTATCGGCGATAGTATATATGAATCTAATTCATTTTTAATGTAATCTATGTTTCGCCCGAAGATCTCGCTAATAACGGATTTACGCATAAATGAAACTGGAGATCTGGTATCTAATAACGCAATTCACAAGCTATGCCATTTATAATCTTGATCTGTGCTACAGAATGATTTATCTTCAATGCTCGTGACGAGTCATTCTCAACACAAGCCGCAACAAGCTTGATTTCTTCGGCTGCAGCTACGAAAGTCGAGATACGTGCGGTAGACTGAGAGTCCTCCTTTCTGTTGACTTGAAGCAGTTTGTCTCTGTGATCCTTAGCCTTACAATAATTATAGATCCCATCCTTGTCAGTCTTTATGCTTGGTCCTTCTTTGAAAATAAAGGCTCTTGAAAACTCTTGTTTTTCTTCTTTTTTTTCGAAAGGCGTGAGGTTTTAGAAAAATCTCCGAAAGAGCTTGAGAATCTCGAACATCCTATCCAGGAAATTATCGATGGTAGCTGCAATGCGGTAGCTGTTGCTCGAAAAGATGCATTTTATGCCGTTTATGACTAGTGCAACTCTTTCTCGTTCTGGTAGTTTAAGGATATACAACAGTTTCAGTTTATACATGGCGTATTCCTGGAACGATTCCTTACTAAAGTTCCACTTTCTCGCATCCACCTTCTGCATAGCGAAGAAGTGCAATACGATGCCTGAAACGTTTTAGGATAGCTTCCTTGAAGGATAACTAAGAATGATTTGAAAGCCTTTCCTCCATGTAATATCAATCCTTTGCATGTTTGAGCAACTTACTCGAAGCTGCGAGCAAAGCACTGTCACTGACGTCATGAGCATTAGCAATCAGATCAACTCGGTATATCCACGATACGACATCTTCTTTGGATCCGTCGAACGAAGGAAATTGTAAGTCTAACACAGTAATAACCTATGCCATAGGAACTGCTGCTAGTGTTAACGTACTTTGAATGTTGCCAGTTCCTCCGTCAGTAGTGGAAAGCATGCCGGATGCAAACAGTAATTTTGTATTGATTGTTGAGACGTCTATCCTGGACGACTTGGAGAGACGTTGGCGTCCAAACTCGTTGGACTTCTTTGGTCTTCTGTAAACCACATAAATAAAGCGCCTGCTGGCGCGTGAGGATTTGTAGTTGTACTGACATCTCTCGCATTATGTGAGTAAGGCCTTGAATGGCCTGATCAGTGACAGATACTGATTCTGATGCTGCTGACTGTTACTTGGAACCGATCAGGAAAACACTCTCCATGAATTCGTAATAAATCAAGAGTCAATTAAGATTCCTCACGGGAACTTGTTATCGACAGATCCATTTTCTTCTTCTTCTTGATTGGCCCGATAGCCAGAGAGGCTGATACTAGGCTATTGAGGACTTCATCAATAGATATAAAGTATTTTAAATGAAACGCATATAAGTGTAGCATGTATTTGATTAGTGGCTACTTCTCTCCGTCCAGACGCCTGCAATCCAGCGGTAGTCACGTGCCACAAGAGAAGAGGGAAATTTAAAAGAAGAGTTCGTTAGCTTTCATAAAGCTAAGAGAAGTCTGCACAACTTGAGAGGAGGATAGGAAAGGAAAGGGAAGATATCTTCAAGAGAATTAAGATATTTGTTACGTAAATAAGAACGGAAGTGAAGAGCTTTTTGACTATAAAGGTCGCATTCAAATATGACATGATTGATACTTTGCTTTATTATTCCACAAGGACAAAAAGGGGAGTCGATCATGTTAACTCTATATAAGCTTTAAATTGTAATTAGATCTTAGACAATTAATCACAACAATTTCCTCTCTGCTGGTTTGAGGGAGGTTCTCTCAAACCAAGTTTTCTTAGAGATGGATGGATAGCGCTCGAAGTGGAGTGTGCCTTTAATAGAAGCCGTTGTCTTGAAATAGTTACGGAATACCAGAGTGGGAAGGAATTCAAAAAAGATTGATGGGGATGTGGTCCTTAGTTGCGCTCAGAATGGTTCCTTGGAATCATCCATATAAAAAGTGACTGCGTTTGTTTGTAATCAAAAGACTTATGGAGGAATTGGGCAACAATAAATCCTTATGAGTCTTCCTTGTCACAACCAAGCATGGCGTCAATATAGGATAAAACTTCCATATCATGCCAGAATACTGCCGAATAAGATGAGCAGTAAATGAGTTTTTCTGAGTATCTGCTTGTGATGTATGTGTTTTAAATAGATTGGAGTTTTGAATGGCATTAATCTTTCGGTTTGTACGGGAAGCAATAAGCTCCATTTGTATTAAGGCTGAGTAAAATGAACTAAATTTATAAGCCATAGATTTGTAGATATATCTTGAGACGACGAGGTTAAATTTAAGATGAAGAGGAGGTATTTTCGCTTCATGATGATAGGAGTGGAGATGCGATATCCCATACCTTTTCTGATGGCTTTGGTATTGAATTCGGAGAAGTTTAATGAGATCAGAAGATTTAGTATTCCAAGTGAAAAATTGACCGCCGTATTCAATCGAGCTACCAAGAATGGAGTGGTAGATAGTGAGTAGGCCGGGATGAGAATCTCATAAAACCTCCTGATAAAGCTGTGGAAAACACTCATAATCTAGTGCCTTATCAAAATGAGACCTGATTAGTGTTCATAAGCGACCAGCAATAATGGCAAATGATAGCGAAAAATAATGAAAAATAAAAATAAAATATAGTGAAAAATAAACAAAATATGCACCAAAGATATTTCGGATGGCTTTTATATTGTGCTTCATTCAAGATTCAGTCTTTCTCATTCATTAATTCATTTAATCATTCATTCTGTTCATTAATGAGAGTTGTTCAATATTATCTATACGTATGTTCATATATTAACCATAAAAGATCGTATACGATTAATATTATGTGACACTTTCATGTACTCTATCACAGCATTTAATCTTGGAACATAGAATAACGCGGACCTCGCGCTGAAACCCTCCCATACATTAAGTATGTGTGCCTCGAGTGCCTCGCGCGTTCTCACAATTTGCGGATTCCACTCTTGTTTATTATACTCCAAAGATTTTCTATCACATTTAAATTTGGGGATTTGGCTGGCCAATCCAACGTCTCAAGGTCTTGTATAGCCAGTCAATCCTGAATAACTCTTGCTCGATGCACTCCTAAATTATTTTGAAGAAACGACGATAAATCAGGAAATGTTTCTGCAACATATGGCAGTATCACATCGGACAAGATGTAAATGTATTCACTCACTATTCATATGCGGTGTAATACGCACTAATGGCCCAGGATCATGAAGATAAACATCTCCAAAATGCCAACATGATGCGGCCAGATCGTTGGCGGAAACGAATATTCTTCTCTGAGTATTTCGTTCCTCTCGTTTTCCATAGTGATATATGTCCTGATTCATCCATAGAAAATACTTTTTCATCAGAAAAAATAGTATTTCTCCATTCGTCCTCCCATATTGAATATTCCAAGGCAAAAGCCTTGCTCCTTGTGATCTTCTGTTAATCGCTCATTTTAAGCTGGCAAATGATAGTGGTAGCCACTTTCCATCTACTTGCGTCTCACGGTTTTTAGATTATAATTAATATTAGCTTCCACTACGCTATCGCTTGCCGCGCTGTACAAAATCCGATCTCTTGCTAAGGCGATCAGATGTTGATCTTCCTCAGCTATAGTATAACGTAATTGGAGGATTATGGCCTTTTATTTCTCTTTGTTGCAGTAATCTATATATCGTGCTCTTCTGTAATATAATAAATATATAATAGATATTTTACAAATTAATCCAGTAAACACGAACTATTAGTAAGATTTTAGTCAATAATATATAATATAATATATATAATATATACATATATACATATATATATATAGACATATATATATACACATTATAATATACATATACACATATACACACATATATGTATATATTGTATACATATATTGTTTACTGGGAAATTATAATAGATATGTTACTATATAAAGATTATGCGTTTCGCAGGTTTCTTCCGTGTCCAGATTCATTCTTGGAATGCCAACGTTTCATGAACCTTGCAGGGCGAGGAGCAGCCTCATACTCAGAATCAGGCTAGAAGAAATCCGCGAAATGCATAATCTTTATATAGAAAGGACCCATGGAAGTCTCAAGAATATTATCAGATATGTTACTATTAGTATTTGCTGGTAAGTTAAATATGATGTTATATATATATATATATATATATATACATTCTTATTTATATGTCTTATTTATATTATATGTCTTATAAGAATATCTTACATTACACAAT
>NW_012130093.1:3037621-3038604 GCF_000143395.1 Atta cephalotes | reverse complement strand
GAGAGAGAGAGAGAGTATTCAATATTATATCTATATTCATTCCGTCCTTTCATATTCATTTCATTATTTTATCATCCTTTTCTAGAATCGGTTATCAAAACAAAAAAACATTACAAATGCTGAAGTAAAAAGGTAAATGCAAAATTGGCTGGCAATAGAATAAGAGTAATGCAAAGTAGAAAATAAATTTTATGATACAGATGTGTCCAGACTCCACAATTCTTTTCTTCGATTAGAATTTTCGTCATTATCAAAAAAATTAATAACAATAAATTAATAACATACCGGTAGACCATCTGTTTCTATCATAGGAAGTTACAATAGTGACGAGCTGAATAACGTTCGCCTTTTTAAGATTAATAATTCACTCGGGACGAAGTTGTTGCCGAATAGAACGAAATTTATCTCGAGGAACAGAAGAAGTAAATAGATTAAGAATTACAAACTGAAACAGCAGTTATCTATAATAAATAACATATGTAGCTCTAAACTATTGAACATCCTGCAAATGGTCAATGACGAAAATTATTTTAGATTTATATCCTATTTCACAATCGATATTCTTAATCCTAATCCTAGATTAGACCAATAACATATGCGAAGTCTGCCCTCGGCACTATTAACTCGCGAATATAAAAAGAAGATTCTTCACGAACAATTAGACAGGCAAATTCCATCTCTGACACGAAACTCTGCCGGTTCGCGACTATACCGACTATACAAGCCGACACTCTACCGGTCCGCAAGCATATCGCTCCACCGATCTTAGTGGTGAGCCACGATCAGTTTGATCTTACTCGTTTACTACGTGGCTCAAATAATTGGCTCAAACCGAAGCCTCCAAATCTCTAGTCAACTCTCTCTTGGACAATCACAGAATTCGGATGTTTGACAGTCATCCTCAAAAGGGGTAATCTTGCAGAGCAGCAGTAAGTTCCATTGACATATATATATATATATATATATATATACATATATCAGAT
>NW_012130093.1:3028014-3034808 GCF_000143395.1 Atta cephalotes | reverse complement strand
AATTTTTGTCTTACCTAAGGAAAAAAAGTAGTTTTTCTGACTAAAAAACAGTGGATTTAAGCTTATACACCTGTTTTATATATATATATATATATGTATATCGTATACTCACCGCGGAACTTAACCTATAAAACCATAGTGCCACGCTTAAACCGCTCCTTAAAAGCCGGGCCTACCGTAAAGCGCAGAGATTTCTGGACCAAGCGTACCGGAACACTTGAGGGTTCTCGAGATTGGAGTCACCCAGCCGAGAATGCATTGCCTCCACCACCTCCGCTACTACCGGCTACGCCGGTTCTATCTAACCTAAACGCATTTTAGAAACGATGCTTCCTCCTTCTCCTTCACCTCCCCCTCGAACTCTTTCACCTCCTCCTCGATCTCTATTATCCGCGTTTTCGGATGTTGTAATGGAACGAATTTTTCCTGATCCCTCTTCTAACACCCAATTCATCCATCATCTTTATCCATTATTTCCCCAAAGGAACTCTGTCTTCATGGACAGCGTGGAGTTTCTAAAAGAAATTCCTTCACCACTACTAAGATCTTATTTCGAAGAGAGCATCGAAGAGAGTGACTCATTTGAGTTATTTATCGGACAATTCCCGCGGACTATCGCATCTATTCTCGAGAACTTTACAATCGGCTCTCATTATTTCAATCCGGTATGGAATTAATCTCCCCGTTCCTGTATTCCGGTATTTATTCCAAATTCCGCCAACACTTATTTAGTTCCGGTGAAATTCTTTTTCAATCTTTTTCCTCCTTTTTCCGTTACCATCCAAGAAATAGATTAAATTAAAATCTGTGTGTTTTGCTCGCTCTGAATTCTCATTCTCTGGCGATTTAATCCAACTAATATGCATAAAATTTAAATAATTGTTAAATAATCGTCAAATGTTAATTATTAGATGTACAACTTTGCTTCCACCGTTTTCCTATTGATGGCTTTAGCGGTAAGTGGTGGTCGAAATAAATAGATCATAGACGTCATACAATAAACTTGGGCATCTGTCAACATAACCCCATAGAAACATTAGTCGATTTGTGTCTGCATCATAAAGTTATTCTCGATTGAAAATGTTAGTTTACAAATTCTCGTGGGAAGTTTTAATTTTTTGCTTCAATATGAAGAAATCTGCGGCTTCATTGAATGCTCTCAAATACTTATGGTGAGGCCGCTATTAGTGAAAGAACGTGCCGTGAGTGGTTTCAACGCTTCAAGAACGGTGATTTTGACGTCCAAGGTCATGCTCTATATTTGATGGGACCAGCTCGGCGTAGTTATGAACTGTTAAAACCAACTGAAACAATCATAAGCGATCGAACGCAATTGATGCGTTTGAGCCGAGCATTGAAAGACAAACGGCCGCAATACAACGAGAGACACGATTAAATGATTTTGCAGCATGATAATGCTCGACTCCATGTTGCGAAAGTGGTCAAGACATACTTGGAAACATTGAAATGGGAAGTCCTACCCCACCCGCCGTATTCTCCAGTCGTTGCTCCCTCTGACTATCACTTGTTTCGATCAATGGCACACGGCCTGGCTGACCAGCACTTCCGGTCTTATGAAGAAATAAAAAATTGGATCGATTCGTGGATAGCCTCAAAAGATGACCAGTTTTTTCGACGCGGGATTCGTACGCTACCCGAAAGATGGGAGAAAGTAGTGGCCAGCGATGGACAATACTTTGAATCATAAATGTATAACCAGTTTTTTACAATAAAGCCTTGAATTTCGGAAAAAAAACGGCGGAAGCAAAGTTGTACACCTAATAGTTAATAAAAATTATCGCGTCGATGTATAATATATAAATTAATTTGTAATAAATAAACTTATTAAGGTATAATCTTGTCTGTAAGATATAATTCTTTATCTTCTGTTCGATTGATAATCACCAGGAATAATAAACAGTACTAATAATTTTATATCTTTCTCTTGTTCTTTAATTTTAAAATCTTAAAAACCTCGTAGTCGTTTAATCTTGCCCTTTTTAGGGATCGCACGTGGTCCATTTCCGAATTAAAGGGATTAGATTCCTTAATTTGAAATTCGGACCGACGATCGCACTCGTAGGAAACAAGTGTCACAGCATCTTTTCGGGACGTTAATTTGCGGTACTCGCCTCTATATGGATATCTGCGAGACAAGAGTCGCGTCCTACCAGGTTCCTTCACCATTCCTGCTCCTCTTCTCTCCAGTAGAATCATAAATTAAAAATCTCCACAGGTTTGGATGTAACAGACCAAGTAAATTTGGGGGCTCGTCTGAGATTATAAGTCCCGAGGACCTCCTTTATCAAGATTTCCCGAGGATTAAAACATCCACGGATAATAATAATCTCTCATGTTACCTTGGAAGAATTTATGAAAAGAATACAATCACGTAATTCTAATGTCAAATTGTCTTATTGCAAAAAGAAAAATAACCTGTCTTCGAAAATTCTTGTATCAATCCAAGTTCAATCCCAAGAAAAAATAGAAAAATTTACTATTCATACGCGCAAACGTATGTCGAAATAAAAAGAGAAAGCAGATAAAATACCGCTCGAATTTTTTATATTGTCAAAGGAACCTAATAAGAACAGACTTATTAAGAGAAATTTGAAATTGTAGCATTATTAGAACACTTAAATGCATAAGAAGAGAAAAGCGTAATAAATTTTATAATCTAATAGTCAAGACAGATTTCATATTCCTAGAGAAAGATTAATTGCAACTAATGTATTGCAGCATCAAATACTTATCACAGATAATCGACCTATAAACACACGACAATACAGATTTCCGCAACTTCATAAAGAGGAAAAAAATTAGCAAGTTGAAGAACTACTCGAAGGAAGCGTCGTAAAACCTTTTCAATCACTTTATGGATAGTCCCGAAAAAAGAGAACTTGAAAGAGAACAAGAGATGGAGAATGGTATTAGATTTCCGCGCTCTAAACAAAAAAATTGTGGCAAACGCATATCCATTACCTAATATTGTTGACATTTTAGAACAATTAGGCGGAGCACGATATTTTTCCGTATGTGATTTAGCTTCCGGATTCCACCAAATAAAAATGGATTCATAAAACCGTTTTTACAACTTCTTTCGGATATTACGAATTCGATCGCATATCTTTCGGATTAAAAAATGCCCGCCACTTTTCAGAGATTAATGGCTCTGATTCTATCAGGATTACAAGGCCAAGAATTATTTGTTTACTTGGATGATATTATCATATATGCTGCATCAAAGAGGAACATGAAAGAAAATATAATTTATTAATAGATCGACTTTGTAAAGCTAATCTAAAATTACAGCCAGACAAATGCGAATTTTTGAAAGTAAAAGTAACATATTTAGGGCACGTAATCACGTAAGGATGGAATTAGACCAGATCCTAAAAAATTAGATACTGTAAGGCATTTTCCAAAACTTAAAACTCCGAAAAAACATTAAACAATTTCTGGGATTAGCAGACTATTATTGCAGATTTATACCGAGTTTCTCGAAATTAGCGAAACGACTAACAAATTTATTAAAGAATGACACGGTTTTTGAATGGACATCTGCTCAAGAAGAATCATTCGAGACATTAAAACAAATTATGTGAAGAATCTGTTTTACAATACTCTGATTTTTCAAAATCTTTTATTTTAACAACAGACACTTCTGGGATAGTCGCCTGAAAGGCATCTTATCACAAGGCAAAATAAATAAAGACCAACCAATAGCATACGCTTCACAAATCTTGACCGATAGCGAATTAAAATATGATATGTATGAAAAAGAAAGAATATGGAAGGGATTAGAAATAGTATATTGTGTTAAACATTTCCGACATTACGGACGAAAACTCACATTGGTCACAGATCATAAACCATTACTCTGGTTTAAGAATGCACAAGATACAAATATGAAAATACTCCACTGGAGACCAAAGTTCGCCGAATATGACTATGACGTCGTGTAAGCAGGTAAAATCAACGTAAATGCTGATGTTCTGTCAACAAATTCTGTAAATCTTGAAGAAGTAAAATGCAATATAATTAGATTCTTGAATCTTGATGATTCGAAAGAGAGCGTCCTTTAGACTATCGAGACAGGAATGTCTCGCACAGAAGAATGCAAGAGATCCGGGTTCGACTCCCGATCAAAGCAATATTTTTCGCAATAAGTTTATTACAATTTTTTAAATTTGGGAAATTTGGGGGGATTATTAATATTTCAGATTGATTGCGTTGAAAGTCCGACAACTATATCGACACGCAATTATCATTTCTGAAATTAATTTATTTATATATATATAATACAATAGTTCAACATCTTAACATTCAGCGCCGTAGTGATGCTTTGTATTTAAAGTAATGTATTTAACATAAACAGTTTTGTTTCCAATCTTATTGATTTCTAAAATGTTAGAAGAAACTGATGAAGAAGAAGAGAGCGAATTATATCTTTTCGATGATAAGAAAAATGAAGATCAGTTGCCTGACAATAATTCGTCCGAAAATACAGACTCAATATCATTCACACACGAGGAACATCGGGATTACAAATCACCGAAGAAGCATCTATGAGCTACCTAACTATAATAGAATGCAAACCCGAAGTCAAACAAAGTATAAGAATATTCATCGAGAGATATTGTCGCAGAACGGTGAAGACGAAATCGAAGAAGTGGAAGATAGAAATGATCCACTAGACAAAGAAAGAAATATCGAAAAAAAAACAAATATTGATGATGAAGACGAAGAAAGAAATATCGAAAAAAAAACAAATACTGATGATGAAGACGAAGAAAGAAATATCGAAAAAAAAAGTAAATACCGATGATGAAGACGAAGAATCAGATAATCATAAGAACAACAACAATCAAGGTTTGAGAATAAAAATAACCAAAGATAACATAATAAATAGACGCGATTTGTTTTTACGCAAAGATAATATCAGATATTTTGTCGATACCGACGGAAGACTACTAGATTCAGGTTCTCAGAAACTTTTTGAAAGAAACGAGATCTCTTGCCTGAAAGATTTCACTGCGAACCAAAGCCATAAAATATAAGAAATATTGTCTTATCTGTTAGCGAAGGGCAACGTGAAGGTCCAACGATGACTCTCGCTCAAATTTCCACTGTGGTAAAAGATTTGCGGACCACCGTCGAAAATTTAAAATTAGAAATTAGAAACCATTAATAAAAACAGATTTTCTCAATAACGTGCTATAGAATGATATCAAATCTTTATTACAATTGGTTTTTACCGATTCAACAATCAAACTAATAATAGAATGCAATTAATTAAATACTCTCCTAAAGATCTTCGCTTCATTATAATCGGCGAAATGCATTACTCGTCTACAGGTGGACTCCAAGGAGTTATGAAAACGTTAGAATAAAGCATAATTATTACTGGGAAAATATGAAATCAGATGTACAACGGCATATTCAACAATGTTTACAATGTCAATTGAAAAGCTAGTAAGAGTAAAAACTAAACAATTTATGATGATTATTGATACCAGGATCTTCCTTCGATAAAGTCGCAATAGATATTGTAGGATCCTTTCCTAGAATTGAAAGGGACAATGAGTATATTTTAACACTACAAGATCAGCTGACTAAATTCTATTATACCTTTGCTAAATCAAACTTCCGAAACGATAGCAGAAACTTTCGTTGACAGATTTGCGTATTAGGAGTACCTAAAGCAATATTAACGGATTAGGGAAGAAACTTTATTAGCGATTTAATGAAGAAGACGAAAATATTTAAAATTTGCAAGTTTCGCACAACAGCTAATAAATAGCGAATATCTTTTACATAAGATAAGATTAATTTCAGATTAGTTTTAGATAATTCAAAAATTGAACGATGTTATTATTTTTCCTTTTCTTGTTTAACAGAAACAAAGATTAATGAATTACTTGTTCGTCGGTTACAGTATATACAAAATGGCAAGACTCTATTATGGCAACTTCTGTTGAAACAGCACTGGGCGAAAGACAGAAGCTTATTCAATAAGAGACCATCAGTGGTGTGCTTACAAATACCTAACAAAACTTTGATGTGTTATCACATGAGAAAATCGTCTGATATATCAACAATACGGCAACTATTTTAAGATTTGCCTATCAGACGATTTAAAACTTATTTATTCACCTATGTATATACACTATCTAATTCATATAGACTCGGTGCTCCGAGAAGCGAAAGCCTGCGATGAAGTAATGGTAATAGCCAAGGATATGACAAACTGTTCCGGCTGCCTCAAACAATTTCAGCAAATTAATAGAAATCCCTATATGAAAACACACATTTAGACTTAGGATGGGGATTATCAATAGTCAGCATGCCAGCCAGCAACATGAGTTCACCTGATGTTTGATGCATAGTATTGCGTAACCAACAAATGGTTCTTCTCCCTTTTTCTGCCATTGTTGATGCTTATTTTCTTCAGTTCCAACAATTGAAATGACCAATTATATAAGGAAAAAAAGGAAAGTGAAACAGATTATACTTGTATTGCGGCAATTATTAATATAAGAGAAATATATTAGAGTTATCACAAATAAAATCTATACACGCATATATTTATTATATATATATATATATATATATACATATACATATAAAGAAAAAAAACTATATTAACTAAATTTCTTACATTAGAAAAATAAAAATACATATAATAGTAATAATAATAATAATAATAATATGTGACATTAAATATAATAAAATAAAATTATACACACACACACACACACACACACGTATATATATATATATATATATATATA
>NW_012130093.1:3021430-3025181 GCF_000143395.1 Atta cephalotes | reverse complement strand
CACACACACACACACACACACTATATATATATATATATATATATATATAGCGGTGATTATTAATATAAAAGAAATATATATTAGAGTTATCACAAACATCTATACACGCATATATAAATATATATATAAATATTAAAAAAAGGAGAAAAAAGAAAAAACGATATTAACTACAATATAAAGTTTCAAATGAAACATACATAGGGAAAAAATCCCGGACCCCTTAAATATCTTGAAATCATTTTTGAGAAAAATGTTTTATACAAAAGTTGTAGGATTGAAAATAATCTACTGACTGACCTTATCAATTTGACTTTGGATGGAGCCACCAATATCAAGTCAAGGTCAAATCGATTTTTTTAAACGAAACATCCTATTTTTTATTTTAAAATTTAATAGCTGAGGTCGTGAGTTTTCCAAAACATTATAATAAAGCTCTTTTTAATCAGTACTTTTCAAGTACTGATATAGTTATAAGAATTGTAAGTTACTGTCGGCATTAGCATTATCTAAGGTATTACGTAGAGATTGCCTGACTGGATGAGTCACGTATGTGCCCGTGATATTTGTCTCTATCTCTTCCCTCCTACTGTTTCCTTCTTCTCCCCCCTTTTCCCTCCTTTCTATCTCCTCCTCCTCTTTTCCATCCTTTCAACAAAACTGGAGACTACGTAAGATCTTTCTTGTCAAGTTCACTCTTTCTGTGACCTATAATTGAGAAGGTATATTTTTTCGTGATACTCCGTTCTGAGATTGCTTGCCACATAGTTATTATATCTTTGTTTATAAAGTATTTATTTAAAATATTTTATAATGCTTCCTTGTCAGGAGCGTATATTCTTTTTAATGATGCGAGGTGTCATAGGAGGTCTTACGCATATGTGACAGAACTTTTCAATCAAACTTTTAGGAATGAGGACAATATATCTAAATCGACTATTATTTGTATTGTATAACGTTTTGAAGAAATGGATTTTGTAAAAGACCATAATGGACAAAGTAGACCAGCAATAGCGACAAATCCTGATAAAAGATTGAATGTTTTACAATCTTTTATCGAAGATCCGCGTAATTAAATTTGCATAGTTGCACAACACGACATAGATCCTATATCAGTTCATAAAATTCTAAAAAAGGAGAAATTTCATCCATCTGGCACAGGAACTATGTAAAGATGATCATCGCATGAATTTTGTGAAAGTATGATGTTAAATATCGATAGAAATCTTTTATTTGTAGTCAATTATTTTTTCAGATGAAACTACTTTTGAGTGAACCGGCAATGTAAATCGGCATAATTGTTGATATTAGAGCGATGAAAGTCCTCATTAGATATACGAGGCACATATTCAGAATCAGCAAAAAGTCAACGTATGGACTGGAATTTTAAATGAAGCCCATTATTGGGCTTTTTTTATTAAAGGTAATTTAAACGCTGATAATTACTTAGTTATGCTTCAAGATGAAATAATTCCGAAATATCGCTCGTCAAAACTTCAATGACATTTCGTTCCAGCAAGATGGGACACCACCTCACTACAGTTTACGTGTACACCAATCTGAATGAAATTTTTCCGAATAGATGGATAGGAAGAAGGAGTTGAATGCCAGCACAATCGCCTGATCTAAATCCACTCGACTATTTTTTGTGAAGATATTTAAAGGAAAAAATTTATAATATTAAATCTCGAAATCTTAATGATTTACATTAATGAGTAATAAATGAATTTAGAATGCCTCGCGAATTCTGTAGAAAAGCAGTTAATTTAATTTTTATAATCATCTAGCACATTGTCAGACTGCGGAGGGACGCCAATTTGAATATTTGCTATAATATGTAATATTCTTTTAACTTTAGCTCACCATACTAGGAAATGACGTATCCAATTTTGCGATTTTGCAATTCAGCAAATTGCAAAACTTTACATTCAGACTTTAACTTTTTATGATGTAATTTAAGAATAAAATATTTTTTGTTTAATTTTTGTTTATTTGTTCTTGTCTTATTTTAGAGATATCATTTTTGCATGTGATAAATTAAAAATACGTTTTCTATTCAGAGATATAATTTGACGAAGTTCCAGATCCCGATGGAGCCTAGATAAGAAAGTAATGAAAAACTAGTAGGTAAGGTGAGCTGAGTTAAAGGAATGACAAATACTGAAACGAATGACAGTTAATTTAAATATACCATTGTCTTTATTTCTAAAAGATTGATTGAAGTCTTGTCGCTTGCGTAAGATCTCCTATAACAACCGTATCCTCGCATCATTAAAAGGGATACGCATCTTAGCTTAGATAATGCTAATGCGCGATTCCGTAACTTTCAACTCTCATAACTTGGAAAGTACTGATTAAAAAGAGGCTTTATTATAGTATTTTGGAAAGTTGACTTGACTTGACCTTGGTGGCGCCATTCAAGGTCAAATTGATAAGGTCAGTCAGTAGATCATTTTCAATCCTACAACTTTTGTATAAAACATTTTTCTCAAAAATGATTACTTTTCAAGATATTTAAAAGATCCTGAACTTTTTCTACACCCTGTGTATAACAGTAACTAAATATAAAATAATATATATTTTTTTAAGGTTACTTTATACGCCTTTTTTGCATTAACAAGATTTCTCTATTCGTATTTACTTACTTTTAGCACTTTGATATTTGCATTAAATTGTCTAATAAGAAGCACGAAAGAATTAAGGAAAGGATTTTGGAGGTCGCCAATTATTCCTTCTTGCTTCTTACTGATATAATCGCAATAAATACGTATAAAATTAATAATGAGTAAAGAATTATGGAAGGAATTTTGGAGGTCGCCCTGTTATTCCTTCTTTCCAATATGCCTCAGAATGCACATAAGTGAAAAGAGCTTAAGTATGGATCTTCCAGCCCAAAATGGCCTAATAAACATCAAAGAAAAGAACCGGTTTAAATCGCAAATATTGTGTACCACGAACTAATATTTGTCTAACGCGGGGAGTGTTACGTCCAGACTCCACATTTCTTTTCTTCGATTAGAATTTTCGTCATCATAAAACTTAATAGCAAGCAATACCGGTAGATCCGTTTCTATCATAGAAAGTTACAATAGTGACGAGCTGAATAACATTCGCTTTTTTAAGATTAATAATTCACTCGGGTTGTTGCCGATTAGACGAACTTTATCCCGAGGACCAGAAGAAGAAATAAATAGATTAAGAATTACAAACTGAAACAGCAGTTGTCTAATAAATGATACATGTGGTTCTAAACTATTGAACATCCGACAAATGGTCGATGACGAAAGTTATCTTAGATACATATCCCAATTCATAACCGATATCCTTAATCTTAATTCTAGAATAGACCAGTAACATACGCGAAGTCTGCACTTGATACCACTAGTTCGCGAATAAAAGGAGGTCTTTCACGAACAGTCAGACAGTCAAACTCCATCTCCGACACGAGATTCTGCCGGTTCGCGACTATACCAACTATGCAAGCCAACATTCTGCCGGTCCGCAATCATATCGCTCCGATCTTGGTGAGCCGCGAGTTCAATCGATCTTACTCGTTTATTACATGGCTCAAGTGACTCGATCGAAACCTTCAAATTGCTGAGTCAACTTTTCCCTTGAATTCTTTGGACAATCACAGAGATCGAACCTTTGACAGTTTTCCTCAAAAGCCTAACCTTGCAGAGCAGTAGTAAGTCCCACCTTGACATATATATATATATATATATATATATATATATTATATATACTACCTATA
>NW_012130093.1:3012268-3021410 GCF_000143395.1 Atta cephalotes | reverse complement strand
ACATATATATATATATATATATATATATATATATTATATATATACCCATATACTCATCGTGAAATCTAATCCACGCTAAACCAAAGTTCCACGCTTAAATCGTCCCTACGAGGGTTGGCTTAGAAGCCAGGCCTACCGAAGTGCAGAAACTCCTGGATCAAGCATACCGGGAGCATCTATAGAGTTCTCGAGATCAGAATCGCCCAGTCGAGGACGCATTGCCTCCACCATCTTCGCCACCACCGGCTTCGCCGGCTCTATTTGCTAAACGCGTTAGAAGTATCTTCTCCTTTTCTTTCATGTTCCCGATATGTTTGATCCAGGAGTTTCCGCACTTCGGTAGGGCCTGGCTTTTAAGCCAACCCTCGTAGGCGATTTAAGCGTGGAACTTTGGGTTAGGTTCGCGATGAGTATACGGATATATATATATGTCAAGGTGGGACTTACTACTGCTCTGCAAGGCTTTTGAGGAAAACTGTCAAAGGTTCGATCTCTGTGATTGTCCAAGGATTTCAAGGGAAAAGTTAACTCAGCAATTTGGAAGCTTCAGTCGAGTCACTTCTTCATCGATCTCTGTCATCCGCGTTTTCGAACGTTTTCTAAAAACGGAAAGAATTTTCCTTGATACCCCTCCGCTAACACCCGATTTATCCGTCATCTCCATTCCTTTTTTCTCCAGAAGAACTCCATCTCCGACGAATATCACAGATAGCATGGAATTCCTAGAAGATATTCTTCTAGGAATATCTACCACCACCACCGAATCCTATTTCCGCATCCAAGAGAATGACTCATTTGTCAGACATTTTCCGCGGATTGCACCTATTCCCGAGAGCCTTTACGATCCTCATTATTTCAGACGAAATCTGGCATGGAATTACCGGTCAACCTCCTCGTTCCTATTCCGATATTTATTCTAGATTCCGCCAACCCTTATTTAGTTCCGGTGGAATTTTTTTTCGATCTTTTTTCTCCTTCTTTCGTTACTATCCAAGAAATAAACTGAACAAAACCAGTGTGCTCTGTTCGCTCTGAACTCTCATTCTCTGGCGATTTAATCCAACTAACATGCATAAAATTTAAATAATTGTTAAATAATCGTCAAATATTAATTAGTTAATAAAGATTATCCCTTCGATCTATAATATGTAAATTAGTTTATAATAAATACCAAGTATACAAGTATGAAATGACGATTTTTTTTTCCAAAAAAAACACGTTACGGAAGAATGATAAAAAGAGATTTATTCAAAGTATGTTCCATTGCTAGTTACACATTTTTTCCATCTTTCGGGCAATTTGTGGATACCACGCCAGTAAAAATCTTCCCCTTTTGCCGCGAACTATTCATCGAGCCATTTTTTGACATCTTCATATGAACCAAAGCGCTGCTCAGTAAGTGCGTGACCCATCGATGCAAATAAGTGGTAATCAGAAGGAGCCAAGTCTAGCGAGTAAGCCGCATGGGGTAGAACTTCCTAGCTGAGTGCTTCCAACGTGTCCTGAACTGGTTTTGTGATGGAGCATTGTCATGGAGAAAAATAACCTTGTATTGCCTCTTTTGGGATTCTGGTCTTGGTATTTTGATCTTCTGGTCGTTTTTTAAGCAATAAACGGTTCAAATCGATCAATTGTTGTTGATAGCGTTTGGTATTAACCGTTTCGCCACGCTTCAATAGCTCATAATAGACCACATCCTTCTGGTCCCACCAAACACAGAGCATCGTCTTTCTGCCAAAGTGATTCGGTCTTGCGGTCGATGTGGATGGTGCGCCTGAGTACCCATGATTTCTTGCGCTTGGGATTCTAAAAAAAATCCACTTTTCATCCCCAGTAACGATACGATGCAAAAATGATTTTCTTCTGTATTGTTTGAATAAAATTTCACATGTATTTTTGCGCCTCTCCATCTGTCTCTCGTTCAATTCATGTGGCACCCATCTGCCGACTTTCTGAATCTTTCCCATCTCTCGTAGACGATTGGAAACAGCTTGTTGACTAACGCTTAATGCTCTGCGAGTTGTTTTTGTGTTTGTGAATCATCTTCATTCAGCAATGTTTGCAATTCCACGTCTTCGTACTTTTTGGGCGGTTTCCATATTCTTTGTCTGCAACATCGAAATCTCCAATTTTGAAACCATCGTTCACACGTTTTTTGCGATGGAATATGTTCACCATAAGCTTCTCCAATCAGTATGATTCCACAGCAGTTTTCTTCAAATGAAAACAAAAAATTAATGCTGTCCGCGAATGCTTATTTGATACAATTTCGTCATATTAAACACAGCAACACAATACTATGCAAACACTTTTCAATCAAATCACTTTGCGCGTTTGACACTTGTTGATGGTACAATAAAATGGCGTATAATGTTAAATCTTTGTACTTCACACTACATTGATGCGCCATCTGTTTCTCAAATCGTCATTTCATACTTGTATACCTGATAAACTTATTAACTTATAATCTTGTTTTTTATGAAGATATATAATAATCTTGTTCTTCTATTCGATTGATAATGGTCAGGAACAATAAACAATACTTTTAATTAATTTTATATCACGTCGTTCTTTAATTTTAAAGTCCTAAAAATCTCATAGTCGTTTAATCTTGCCCTTTTCAGAGATCGCACATGGTCCCGAGTTAAATTAGATTCCTTGACTCAAAATTCGAACCGACGATCGTACCGCTCCTCGTAGGAAACAGGTGTCATAGCGTCTTCAGTGATCTTTTTGGGACGTTGACCCATATTCTGAGGTGAGTACAAAAAGGATGTGTTCGCGCCTATGCGGATAGGCGAAACAAGAGCATCCAGGTATCCATACCAGGTATCCTCACCATTCCCGCTCCTCTTCTCTCCAAGGTCATAAATTTAAAATCTCCACGGGTTTGAACGTAACAGATGCAATATATGTGATAATATATAGATTAATGCAAAAATAATGTCAGTTTTTTTCTATTTTAATTGCTTTATTCTATTATAAATGTAGAATAACTTAAGTTATATTTGTGTCCATACTAATAAATATCACTTTAAAGCACAGATTCCGCTCTACTTATTTATATCAGTAACGGTTTTTATTTCGGTTAATAAAGTATGCTATGAGCTGAAATATTATTTAAAGCTGAAGACTAAAAACCGACATTATCTTTGCATCACCTAATAGATTAAGAATATAATTACTATAGGCATAATCATATTTATATAAGAAAATATTTATATACATGCTTCCATGTATTAATGCGTAATGTAGTAATACGCTCTATACAGGGTACCCATAATAATTAATATTTCAGAGAGTGAACGAGGATGAAATTTTGAACTAAAAATTTCTTTGCTAATTTTGGCTCAGATTTGATTTATTGATTTATTTATTGGTTAATTTATTTATTTATTTGTTAATAAAAAAATGAAAAATTAGAATAATTTTCAATTAATTAGAATAAGTTTCAAACGGGATAATACATAGTAAGAGCGAATCTGATAATATACCCACGATATGGATATGCTCCTACGAGCTACTTGATTGCGATCAACTTTAATAATTGTTAATAATTGTTACTCACTTGATAAATAATGATCTGAGTCAAAATTAGCAAAGGAATTTTTAGTCCAAAGTTTCATCATCTTTCACTCTCTGAAATATTAATTAATTGTTATGGAACACTCTGTATACAGATCAATTAATGCGAAAAATATATTACCTAATTTTCATTAGTTAAAAGATTAAGCATACCCGATCACAGATCGAGAAATCTGAATTGAATCCTAGCTGAGGTAATATTTGTCGCAATAAGTTTTTTACACTTTATATTAGGTGTACAACTTTGCTTCCGCCGTTTTCCTATAGATGGCTTTAGCGGTAAGTGGTGGTCGAAATAAATAGATCATAGACGTCATACAATAAACTTGGGCATCTGTCAACATAACCCCATAGAAACATTAGTCGATTTGTGTCTGCATCATAAAGTTATTCTCGAGTGAAAATGTCAGTTTACGAGCCAAATTCTCGTCATTTGCGGGAGGTTTTAATTTTTTACTTCAATATGAAGAAATCTGCGGCTGAGGCTCATCGAATGCTCTCAAATACTTATGGTGAGGCCGCTATTAGTGAAAGAACGTGTCGTGAGTGATTTCAACGCTTCAAGAATGTGATTTTGACATCCAAGGTCATGCTCTGTATTTGGTGAGACCAGCTCGGCGTAGTGTATTATGAACTGTTAAAACCGACTGAAACAATCATAGGCGATCGGTATCGAACGCAATTGATTTGAGCCGAGCATTGAAAGACAAATGGCCGCAATCAACGAGAGACACGATTAAGTGATTTTGCAGCATGACAATGCTCGACTCCATGTTGCGAAAGTGGTCAAGACATACTTGGAAACGTTGAAATGGGAAGTCCTACCCCACCCGCCGTATTCTCCAGACGTTGTTCCCTCTGACTATCACTTGTTTCGATCAATGGCACACGGCCTGGCTGACCAGCACTTCCGGTCTTATGAAGAAGTAAAAAATTGGATCGATTCGTGGATAGCCTCAAAAGATGACCAGTTTTTTCGACGCGGGATTCGTACGCTATCCGAAAGATGGGAGAAAGTAGTGGCCAGCGATGGACAATACTTTGAATCATAAATGTATAACCAGTTCTTTACAATAAAGCTTCGAATTTCGGAAAAAAAACGGCGGAAGCAAAGTTGTGCACCTAATATATAAAAGAGTAGAACTATTTATCCCAACATCTAACTTTGATCGCTTATAAGAGCTTCTTGTACTTAAATGAGAAAATATGTATATATGAGAAAATATATATTTTGTATTGCATCATCGCATTATCCTGTTTATCCTATTTTATTATCTGCGTATAATAATTCTATTTTATTTGCATGAATATCTCCAAAAACGTGCTCGGATAATTTATTACAGAACAATATTATAATAATTGTATTAAAATATTTATTATATAAATTGCTTCAAAATGTTCATTCTTATATAACTGATTATGTTGTTTATGACAATAAGAGTTTATTATGGGTATATTGTACTTCTCTGGAAAATAAAATTTATTATAATAAGACCATTTATTATAATAAAATTTATTATAATAAGACCTCCCAGCTAACCAAAATTGATAATAAGTTATCGAATAGTCAATTTCTGGATAATTAATGTTTCCTTCTGTATTAACTTATTGGACACTGATAACTATAAGATATCTTTTCAATCAATGCCCAATAACTCTTGACTAATCGCGGCGGCCATGTTGGAATCGTGACGTCAAAAGCGAGGAATGATATGTTAATTTATATTGTATGCCATTTTTAAATAAAGATACTTTCGAAATCGCGAAATCGCGAAATAAGTGTTTAAAAACACTTATAAAAATCGATGAAAACTCCTTTCCTCTCTTAACCGTTAGTAAATAGTCGTAAAAGGTAAGTAAAGTGAGTCTATATTCGGACAGAAACATATGATCCGACAGCTGTTGAAAGTAAATGAGTAAAATATACGCTTTTACATATAAAATTCTAAGATAACTTTAGTTTTCATTGATAATTACGACTTTGATAAGTACGAGACAAGTTACATTTTCACAATTAAGCAAATAATAACGAAGTGGCAAGCAACTTAAACTTCGTCGTCAAAACATCACTTTTCCACGCTTATAAGTTTGGTCATTTATCGTGATGCGACGCTAGTGCACACGTAAGCACGAGTCCATGTCCGTGTGCTCGCGGCGTGCCGAGAGTAAATGAGACAGCAAGCTCCTTGTAACACTTATTTCAAGCGACTGAAAATGCTTTCTCGGCAATCTCACCCCGAGGTAATCAATAAGGGCAGAGGGATATGTTATTCTAAATAACATATAAATTTTAATAAATTGTAATAATAGTGTATCCCTCTCATTAATCCAGAATAATATAAATCATGTTGAACACAACAATTTACAAGGTATTTAATTGTTTACTGTTGATTTTTCATGCTTATATAATATATCTCTCCTTTATGAACTCGAATAGCAAGAATAGTTCAGTAGAAGTAGAATTTTACCGGAAAAAAATTATAAACCAGCATTTCTCTTCACAAAAATCAAGAGGTCATCAGAAAAGAAATGCATATGTTTGAGATTCGAGACTTGTGAAGAAAATATGCAAAAAAAATATATCGAATAATTGCAAAAAGCACGTTTTTCGCTTATAAAACAAAAGATATATGTATAGAAAAGATGATTGTATAGAAAAGTGATATGAAAAATGTAGGTATTCAAAATATTTACAAAATGAGATGTGGGACATTAAAATCGATTTATTATTTAAATAGAATAAAAAATAAAAAATACCGAAAAAAGTCTTTTTTCACTCGACTTTTTTCTCTCTGTTTAATTGAGATTTAAACGCAAAGCTTTGAAATTCTCATAAAATATAGTTCTTCGTAATGACAAACAAATCTAATCTTGAACAAGCTTGAAATGTTCATTAGTTTTGCAAAAAGCCATGTTCATTAAAAATCTGTCTGCAGAAAACTTAATTTTTTCATCTTTGAACAGTCGTACAATTTATAGGGATTTTTCTTCTTGAGGAGTTGCATTATCATGTACACTTAGTAACAAAATGATTTTTTACAGTTAAACTATTATAAAATGACCTTAAACAGTGGGTATCTTTTTTCATATAAAAAAATAGAATAATTCCGTTAATATGCATCATATCAAATAGCCGTGTGAAACATTCGATAACTGACATTTTTCTACGAATTTAAAAAAAATTACTCTTCGATTATTAGGAGCCGAGATAACAATTTTTTTCAAAATTTTTTAAAAAAATTATTGCAGTTTTAATTTTTAAGATTAAAAGTTTCGTCTGGTACCAATTTGTCTAAGAAGAATAGAATTTACTGTTAAAAAATTCTCGAATTTTTTGCTGCCGAAAAGTTTGTTTAAAACCATTGAAAAATTGAGGAACGCGAGCGAGGCAGCGCGCCGGACAGAGTGGAGGAAGCACGATTGAATGAAGAAGATTGTGCCGCTCGGCGACTTGCGTATCTGATTTCGTGCGTTAAAATTTGCTAAATTTATATTTCCTCAGCAATAAATTGATGTAAAAACATGATTTTTCTTTAATCTGCGGTAGTTCAATGAAATATTTGTTTACATATCATATTTGTATCTGTAATTAAATTCACAAAAAAAATTTTGTATTGATAATTCCATACATATAATTGTCCGGTTGAATACATTTTACAGTATATTAAATCATCATTACACATAGCCTAATTAAATTTGTTAATGAGACATACACTCCATACTTAAATGTGATTTTTTAGTAATAAACCAAAAAAATAAAAATTCAAGTAAAGGAAAACTAAAAATTTCATGGTTACAATTATTTTGAGAAACATTTGATTAAGTTATTTGTTTATATTAGGTATACAACTTTGCTTCCGCCGTTTTTTTCCGAAATTCGAGGCTTTATTGTAAAAAACTGATTATACATTTATGATTCAAAGTATTGTCCATCGCTGGCCACTACTTTCTCCCATCTTTCGGGTAGCGTACGAACCTTGCGTCGAAAAAACTGGTCATCTTTTGAGGCTATCCACGAATCGATCCAATTTTTTACTTCTTCATAAGACCGGAAGTGCTGGTCAGTCAGGCCGTGTGCCATTGATCGAAACAAGTGATAGTCAGAGAGAGCGTCTGGAGAATACGGCGGGTGGGGTAGAGCTTCCCATTTCAACGTTTCCAAGTATGTCTTGACCACTTTCGCAACATGGAGTCGAGCATTGTCATGCTGCAAAATCATTTAATCGTGTCTCTCGTTGTATTGCGACCGTTTGTTTTTCAATGCTCGGCTCAAACGCATCAATTGCGTTCGATCGCTTGTGATTGTTTCAGTTGGTTTTAACAGTTCATAACTACGCCGAGCTAGTCCCATCAAATACAGAGCATGACCTTGGACGTCAAAATCACCGTTCTTGAAGCGTTGAAATCACTCACGACACGTTCTTTCATTAATAGCGGCCTCACCATAAGTATTTGAGAGCATTCGATGAGCCTCAGCCGCAGATTTCTTCATATTGAAGCAAAAAATTAAAACCTCCCGCAAATGATGAGAATTTGGCTCGTAAACTGACATTTTCAATCGAGAATAACTTTATGATGCAGATACAAATCGACTAATGTTTCTGGGGTTATGTTGACAGATGCCCAAATTTATTGTATGACGTCTATGATCTATTTATTTCGACCACCACTTATCGCTAAAGCCATCTATAGGAAAACGGCGGAAGCAAAGTTGTACACCTAACTGTTACAAATATAATTGCAAATATAATTGCAAAATCTATTTTTTGTGTAACATTAATTTTTATATTTGTGAAAGTTAATGTTATATCTTCAATCACCGTTTGAGTCTGTAGTATCAACGCAGAATTTTTAGCTGAGTAGTCAGGAGTCTTAAAAAATATTAAGTTGTTCGGAAAATTTATTTCAAATGTGTTAACTCAAAATTATACACAGAATATATTCATTGCAAAGTTTTCGACTATCTAACGTGAAAGCTTAAAGTTTTCCCTAAAAATTCGTTTTTAAAAAGTGTCTCTATGATTTTTTTGTCTGAATTGCTCGCGAGTTAATTCATAACTGCTTTACAAATAAACAATCGTACCGCGATGATAATTAAAGATATAGATTTCTAAAACTAAAACTTTGATCTCTATATCTATCTATATCGAATACTATAATTGCCAATTTTATTAAAAAATAGAATATATATACCCTTCATAAATTTGGGAACACTACGTTTTACAGGAAAGCTATTACATGACAGTAATCTATAAGGTAGTTGCTTGTCTCCGTTAACCAAAACATTTGACTTTGCAAATTTATATTTTTCATATTGAAAAATGAGTGACTGTTATTTTAGGTTATTTTAAATCAATTTTTGATGACAAATAAAAACGTCACTCTAAAATCTCTCTTCTTATACCTATTGTCGTTATTAAGAAAATCTTTCGTAAAAATTAGAAGGTATAAATGTATGATCGTCATGCTGTCATAATGGTTTGCGCAATAATTGTCATGAGTATTTAACTGTCGCATATATAAACGATGGAATGATTCTGACACATAAATTTATATA
>NW_012130093.1:2998320-3011917 GCF_000143395.1 Atta cephalotes | reverse complement strand
ACTAACCTAAAGTAAACGTTTTACGGTTTACCGGTTTACCGTTTTTGTTTTAGTTTTTAAGTTTTTTAGTTTTATTTATTTATTTCTTATTTGTTTATTATATATATATATATATATATATATATATATATATATATTGTCACTTGTTTTGCAACGTCGTAATTGTATTTGTTGTATGTACAGCTGGTCACAAAAAAGTTGCAACACTTTTTTTTGTTTCGGAATGCAGTTTACTCATCGAATGATTGGTTCGTATTCATGAATCCATAAATAAAAACCAATCATTCGGTGAATAAGCTCCGAAACTCATCAAAAAAATGTTGCAACCTTTCTATGACCGACTGTACACAGGTCATTTAATTATAGTTTAATGATTTCTATAAAAATTTCTATAAATAATTTGAGTCAAAATTTGATTCCATAAAAATTGTAAAATGGTCCCGAAGAATCAGATTTTGTATGAATCATATTCTGATTAAAATTCCATATTTTAGTAGCATGTTATTAAATCTTTAATTGAAAAAAGACAAAATAAAAGTACATATGTACATACGTTATGTATGTACTTTTATTTCATCTTTTTTCAATTGAATAATTATTTATAAACCTGTAAAACGTAGGATATTCCCAAAGTTATGAAGGGTACTGTATAAATTTTACTGTATAAATTTAAAAATATATACTTTCATTGTAATCATTACGCAATAGAAGGAAAATAATATTATATTTTTAGCTCAAATGCTTATATATTCTATTTTTTTTAAATTGGTATTTATATCACTCGATAAAGCAACATTCCAGCTTTTGAAATTTGATTTTTTAATTATAATTTATGATGATTTTTGTCAGAATAATGAGTAATCCAAGTCAGATTGTTTCTTTTTATTTAATTCAAATAAAAAAATTGTAGGAATATTAAAAAAAAGTTTTGTAGCGAAAACTTCAAATTTTTATAATAGATAATAGAAAATTTTCGCAAATTTGTTTTGAGCACGTGACCTACAAAGTGAGAAAAAATTTTTTCACTTTTTTCAACTCGTTTTAAAGAGCTATATGTCAAAATTACAAAATTACTCGCATAAACTCTTCTACTAAAATATAGTAAGCTTTTGAAAATAGAAATTTCAAGCTTCAAAAGCCTTTTTCTAAATTTAAATTTCGTTTATTTTTAACGAAGATGTACATACAATTTTGGGTTAACAAAATTTGAAATGAATTTTCCGAACAACTTAATATATACTGAGATCTTGTATATGTACATGCATGCACGCACGCATGCATATCAATATGTTAATATTCTATCTAGACTTTAGCAGCTATAGCAAAAGAAAAATTGCGTAAAAATATATAGAATAGAATAGAATTTATTACACTTCAGCGTATTTACAGCCAAGAAGGGAACTTGATTTAAAATAAAATTCTTAACTCATTCATACATCCATACCTTGTCCGCAAGCTATCGCACATATATTATTATAAAAAATTTTTAAATTTGACTTATCTCTTTATTTTCCTTTATTTCCCTACTTTTCTGGTTAAACCCTTTGTCTTCGCTTCTTTACCTACATTATTTCTTTTCACTTTATCCGCTTTTCTCTCATAATTATCTCTACTTCTAATGTAATATACTCTCATTCATTACCCACATACATATGTTATCTCTACATCATAGATTTATCACAGATTTATTTCTTATCTCTCGTCTATTATTATTATCACATATTTATTTCTTACTTATTTATTCCTTACTTTCCTTTTCCCTCCTTACTTTCCTTCTATCTATATATTTCCTCCCTATCTTCTGTTGACCATTCCTTTTATTATCTCTCTTTCTTTCCATAATTTCCTTATTCTCTCCCCTTTTACTCATCTAACTCCTCATCACAGCTTCCTTAAGATCTCTTCTTTATCTTTTCCTACTTTAGTAAACCTTTCTCTTGTTTCCGAACATTCCTCCACGTAGTGCTTTAAATTATCTTTTCCCTTGCCACAGAATATACACTTTTTCCTTTGCTCTTCTACAATATTTATTACCTTCCTCTTAAGTTCATCTTAATTTAAAGACTCTCACCACTTTTCCTCTTTTCTCTTTCCCTAAGTTTTCTTTCCTCAAATACTCTGAGACTCTGCCATTTATCTTTATTTCCTTATCTCTCGTTGTATCTTGCTCTTTAAATTTTATTATCCTCTTATTGTCTTTGCACCTTTCTTTCCCTATTTATTAATTGGTTCTCAAAGCCTTCCCATATATCACTTTATTTCTATATCCCATATAAATATATAAATAAAATAATACATATAAAATATATATAATACATATAATTATAGACTATGTTTAGCTCACATTGAGATATACATATATGAAATACAAAAATTAAAAATGTAACGATGGTTTAGTCATCAAGCATATATAATGTGCTTGTAATTAATTAGCTTGATTCATCAATTATTCTTTTAATTTATTTTATTGTTAACAAAATATATTATTCCTTTTATAAAACACTAATTTTTGCGTCGCAATGAATCTTACAATCGCATTTTAAATACTTAAAATACTTACACAAAAAAGTTTAGTTAATTTTGTCATTATACGCTTTTCAAATTTTAGTATAATAAGAAAATAATAACAAATAAAGTAAATAAACTATAAAAATATATTTAAAAATAAAATGCTTGAAATACCTATTTTCGCCTATATAGTTTATTATTATTTGAAATATAAATATTAGCATATTTGTAAAAGTAGAGGTAATATAACTTTAGTATTAATACTTTTAAGCGGAATAACATCACGTAAGATTGCAGAGATGAATATTTCTAATCCACAGTTTTTTTATTCTGATTCACAGTTTGTGAATGTAGCACGATTGTATGAATCAAATATCAATTTATCATCTGCAGCTTTGAAAAGTGCATTCTCAGAAAAATGGATCTTGTTATGTAGTTTACATCCACTTTTTCAAAAGGCAGTAATGCGCGACAGCATTTTGCGGTTATAGATTTTGGACATGCACGTCGTGTCTTCTCTCAAGTTTTTTTCTGATAGCACAATTGATTTCAGAAATATTGCATCTAAATGGTCAAAATGCACATAAATACATGGATTTCAAGTATGATGGTTGATGGTTCATCTTTTAAACTGTACTTATATATCTCTTCGTGCATTTTTATGCACTAAACTTCTACAACAAATAAATCCATATTAAATTAAATAATACACAAATTAAGCATTCATATATATTTTTTGGTCCTAAATAAACTAATTACAATTTTGAAACTTGTTTATGTATTTGACAGCTTTATTTTTTTACTAAATAAAGTATGTATATCCAAATGCATAAATTTAAAATGGCCGCGTTCGTTCAAAATGGATGCAAGTTTACGTACTTTCTAAAAATCTAATGATCTTAGGGTCGCGTAGAGACCCTTAACCAGAATCTGGCCACCTAAAGAGACCACCATTTTTTATTGAAATTGTGCGTGAGAGAAAAATTGTGCTATTCTTATTTTATCTTACGCTACAGTGGCGCTGTAAGCTTATGTATAAAAAGGTTTTCTGTGGCTGAATACTAGTGTATACTTTTGGAACTTAAAGTGAGATACGTTTGATATTTGTTTTAAACAAGAAAGAGAGTTCTAAAACAGTCTAGTACAGGAACAGAAAACAGATCATAGATCTATAAAATACTCGCATCCATTTTGACGCATAACGCGGTCATTTCAAATGAATGGATTTGTATACTTTATTTGAAAATGAATCCGTCAAGCATATAAATCAATGCTTTTAAATTGTAATTAATTCATTTATGACCAAAAAAATATGTATGAATGTTTAATTTATATTGTTTTTTTAGTTTATTAATACGGATTTATTTGCTATAGAAGTTTAATACATAAAAGTGCATCAAGGGCATATGTAAGTACAGTTCAGTAACCTACATAGCAATGTCCACTTTTCTTAGAGTATCCATCGTGCATTTTTCAAGGCTAGAAATAATAAATCGATATTTAGTTTGTATAATCATGCTACATGTACGCGTTGATTGTTATATTCTGTTAGAGCTAAAAATATAAACCAAACAGATATAAGAGTTCACTGAACGTTCAGTGAGCGGTTGTAATACTTAATGCACCCATATTTTCTGTATATCGTCTATAGTCTCTGTAGTAGTATTTGGCTATTCATCTATAGTCTCCGTAGTATTTAACTATTAATGGCAGCTGTTTACCCTAACTCTTAGGCCGGTATTCATAATCGGATTTTATATTGAAGTAACCATGAAGTCTTAATTACAGTCTGAAGATGTCATGAGCCAATCAAAGGACCGCATAAGCGACTTGATGGTTTTCAAATAAGAACCGACTAAATATCGGCCTTATGTTGATTCTACAATGAGTCAATAGTCAGAAGTCTTATGGCTCTTGCACACTGGACGCGGAAACAGTTGCCGCGCGGCAAAATATGATGCGATAGCCAATAAGCTTACAGCTCTTAATGTTTTCATTGGTTAAAATAAAATGTGATAACCAATGAACATGTTAGGAGTTATAATTTTATTGGTTACTGCATTATATTATACCGCGCGGTAAAAAAATCTTTCCGCGTCCAATGTGCAGAAACCATTAGTCTTGACCAATCAGCCTTAGTCATACAAGGTGATTATTGGCCAACTTCATCGATAAGACTTAGGACTACTTAGGATTACTGACTCATTGTAGAATCAATGTATATATGGCTCCTGCACACTGGACGCGGAAACATTTACCGCGCGGTAGCCAATAAGATTATAGTTTCTTACATATGGGTACTTGATTACTGCGTCTTATTTTATTACGCGGCAAGCGTTTCCGCGTCCAGTATGAAGAAAAAAAAAGATAGATAGCTACAAATGAATAAAATCTATCAAAGACGTTAGAAATTATTCTGAGATCTTGGACAAAGAAAAAAATTTACAAATTACAATTGTACAATTCGACCAATTGATCAATTCGATTGATTTTCAAGTATTGTCATCACATATTGCCTGTCACATATTCTAACACTTTTTACGCATGCATGAGAAATTATTATCTTTTTTTATTTGCTATTTTTGATCTACATTCGCCAAACTCTTATTATAGGATCTCTATTCATGCATTGCTCTATATAGAGATGCTCTACAAGCTTCATAGTTCTTGACAAACATTCTAACACGTTCAAGCGGTTCACGCAATTAGCTGGCCTTGGTTAATACTGCACGTAACTTTTCTTTATTTTATCCATTTTTTCATATTTAAAACATCTCCCATGAACTGTCTTTTTCTCTGTATATAATACATATGGGGTGCATGATCATAGGCCTGTTCTTTTGAAAAAAGAAATATATTACACCCTTTCTGTGACCGGCTGTATATTATATTACTGCATCATCTTGCATTTCATTGGATCTGGTTCAAAACAAAAGTTGCGCAGTCATATTTGCGCGAAACCGCATTTTTTCGCGATGTTGTCCCTACTGATTATATTGTGGTACAATCATGAAAAAGTTGCAACACTTTTTTTCGATGGGTTTCGGAATATAGTTTACTCACGGAGCGATTGGTTCTTTTATCTCTGACCACGTATATTAGCTAGGGTACCTAATAATTTTTTAATGCTTTTACCAATGAGAATATTTTACTTTTTAAAATTGCCAATTAGCGATGTGTACAACATGCAATTTGTGCAATCGGAGTCTTCCCATTTTATGCATTTAAATGGAGTAGATGAAAAATGTCGGACCAAATCGGAGAGAAGATGGCCAGACCTCCAGACTCTGGGTATCAATCATGAAACTTTTTTCCTAGAATGAAAAGTGAAAAGTGAAAAATTTTCACTTTTTGTCCTAGGGATAAAGTTTCATGATTGATACCCTGATCAGAGAGTCGTGAGTCTTTCATTCTTGGCTACATTCGGAAATATCACCTGGGTGCCATCATCTTATCCTTGTTTAACATTGGACGAATAAGAAGGATAAAACAAGACAAAGGCAATCGGGTAATATTTCCGAACGCAATCCTTGAGATCTATTTTCAGTAGTTGAACTACTTTACACTTTTAGAACTTAAAGTGAGATAGTTTGATATTTGTTGAAAGCGAGAAAAAGAGTTCTAGAATAGTCTAGTGCAGGAACAGAAAACAGACTATTGATCTCGCTATTCTTTGGTTACAGACAAATAAGTGAAACAGAATTAGGAAACGAGAAAAGTATTACATCCAGCGATGTGTTTCTCACGCGTTAATTTATAGCAAGTAATATCCAATTTTCTTTCCGTTTAAAGTTGTGCTTGTAACAATAAAAAAAAATGGCTTCACTTGCTCGTGTTGGTATCATCAAACTTGGATACAATAACCTTGCTAGGCAATTATGTAAGGTTAGTTGACAGCGTTAACAATTTTTATTTTTGACATTTAAGTACATTTTAGGAAACAAACATATTGATAATTAATCATTAATACAAAAGTCATCATAAAAACCATTGTATCTCTCCAAACTAATCTCTGAAACTATAAAGAAAGTAAATAAAGGAGCATTAAGTCTACTGGTTCTCACATTAAAATAATCTTTCTATGATTCGCTGAATTTAAACTTGATATAGAATCGATAAAAATAATAGACACATATTTTTTTTATCAATAATCATGCAGATTGAAAGATGCAAATTACTTCTTATAGTGATAAGAAACGAACACTTAGTATCTTGTATTTTATCTTATTATAAAGAGCTAATTCTGAATTTTGGAGATAGATTGTAATAAGAAGTTTTATGTTTTCTAAAAGCAAATCCAGTGTAAAAATTATAAAATTCAAAATAATGAATTCAATATGGTGACTTGTTGAATGTAAGTTATAGTATTGTTTCTTTTATCTTTCGAAAACTGCTCGGGATTGCTACAAACAAACTCATCGTACTTGAAATGTATATTTTTTTTAACAAGGAATCCAAAAAATGGATTTGTTGTTTTTACATTACTTTTCACTTATGTCAATTTTTTTATTTTTATATTATATACTCTTTGCAGAAATATGATTTGAATAATATTCAAAAAAAATCTTGTACACAAAAATTTTGTAGGCCAAGCGCAGTTTACGACTGCTTTGGTACATAATGCACAGATAGCTTCTCAATTTTTGAAACAATAATCTGGATTATCAAAATCAAGTGATTTCTCTTGTATCATAATCAAGTAATTTATTTTGTAAGTATCCACTTTTGTACCACAAATGTTGAAATAAATTTATAAACTGTAGAAAAGATAACTGATTATTGAGTTATCCTCTCTATAGTTTATAAATTTAAATATTCATGATACAAAAAGTGGATACTTATAAAACAAATTACTTGATTTTGATAATGCAGCTAAGAATTCATTTATAAGTATTCTAGTAGAAATAGGTATTTTTAGTAGACTTTGAAATAGAAAGCCATCTTATCCTTATGCTGTTTAATGCTCAGTTGGTACATTTGATGTGAATAGTCACATCAAAAGAAACTAATTTATGTTGCGATTCTATTTCCATGCCACTCAATTTTTTTAACTAATTAAAAGTTGTTCTCAATGTGGCTAAAATGCATCAGGAAATTTTAAAATACTTCAATGCTTGTCACGAGAGATTAAAGTTTATTAGGAAGTTGGCGATGATGAATTAGTTTCCAAGATCATTGATTGATAATGGAAGTATCGACCTGTATAAAAAATCGAACTTGTATAAAAAACTGACTTGTATAAAAAACCGAATTCAAGACGGTATCTAAATTTTAATTCCACTCAAATACAAGAAAGGTATCATTTTATGTTTTTTTTTTACATAATTCTGTTTTATGTCAAATCCACATTTCACGAAAAAAATTTGAAAATGATGAATACTCTGCTGAATAATGACTACCCATTGGAATATTTTATACGATCAACAAGCGCGTCAAATATTATTAGAGAGTTTATGAACGGTAAAGTAAAAGTATGTACAATTTAGAATAAAGAATATATATTTATAAAATAAGATTCCTTATAATTGTAAAAATATAATACAGATTTAAGGGAATTATTTTGAAGTCAGTGTGGTAAGAGATGCGCAATCTATATAATCATTAATAGTATAATGTATATTAAAAGATGTTAGTTTGAACGTTTCGGCTATCGGTTTTAGCCATCTTTAGCAAATATATAATTAATACATTAACAAAGAATATCTTCTTATCTCTATCCAGTCGGAAAGTGAAAAAAGCACAAACATCGTACAAAGAAGTTGCCTGTCTTCTTGGTTAATAAGTGATTGCGTTCTAAAGTTATTAAGAGTTAAAATTACGTAAAGTTAACATTGAAATTGTACAAAGAAAGTGCTTACCTCAATCCTATATAACACTGGAGTTAAATTATTACAATATTGAGTAAATGAAAAAAATTTATATAAAACATATTGTGATGAAATTTAAAAAGCGTCATCATGTATCGAATGTTCTTAACTATTTTACGTCTAAGAATGTAGTAAATAAAATGTTTTTAAAATAGATACTAAAAGAAATAGAACGATGTTGTCATTGTGTAAGTTGAATCTAAATTTATTTACATTTATTAAGAATGTCATTATATGTTCGATCTAAACCATCTGTGTCTTTTTGAAGATTGAAACTATTTGTTTCTCATTTTATATTTATGATTTCTGAAATCAATCATTTGTTAAAATATCTTTTTTCGTCCAGAATTTCTGTATTGTCCCAATTAATTTATGACTATGATGCAAAGCGTGTTCAGTGACAGAATAAGATAAGAGAATAACAGAATAAGAATTAGGACCTTTATGTAAATTACTTTTGTGTTCTGTTACTCTTGTAATTAATTTCCTCTTTATTTGACCCACCTAGGATGCATCACAATCCTTACAGTTTATTTTATAAACGACGTTCCTTTTTTGTTCTTTATGAACTTTTACAAATTTATTTAATTCAGGAGTCAGATCTTTATGAACTTTTACAAATTTATTTAATTTATTTAGACTGAAAAATGCCGTTCTATGTACATCGCCATTAATTATTAGGTGCACAACTTTGCTTCCGCCGTTTTCCTATAGATGGCTTTAGCGATAAGTGATAGTCGAAATAAATAGATCATAGACGTCATACAATAAACTTGGGCATCTGTCAACATAACCCCATAGAAATATTAGTCGATTTGTCTCTGCATCATAAAGTTATTCTCGATTGAAAATGTCAGTTTACGAGCCAAATTCTCGTAATTTGCGAGAGGTTTTAATTTTTTGCTTCAATATGAAGAAATCTGCGGCTTCATTGAATGCTCTCAATACTTATGGTGAGACCGCTATTAGTAAAAGAACGTGCCGTGAGTGGTTTCAACGCTTCAAGAACGGTGATTTTGACGTCCAGGTCATGCTCTGTATTTGGTGGGACTAGCTCGGCGTAGTGTATTATGAACTGTTAAAACCGACTGAAACAATCACAGGCGATCGGTATCGAACGCAATTGATGCGTTTGAGCCGAGCATTGAAAGACAAACGGCCGCAATACAACGAGAGACACGATAAAGTGATTTTGCAGCATGACAATGTTCGATCCCATGTTGCGAAAGTGGTCAAGACATACTTGGAAACGTTGAAATGGGAAGTCCTACTCCACCCGCCGTATTCTCCAGATGTTGCTCCCTCTGACTATCACTTGTTTCGATCAATGGCACACGGCCTGGCTGACTAGCACTTCCGGTCTTCTTATGAAGAAGTAAAAAATTGGATCGATTCGTGGATAGCCTCAAAAGATGACCAGTTTTTTCGACGCGGGATTCGTACGCTACCCGAAAGATGAGAGAAAATAGTGACCAGCGATGGACAATACTTTGAATCATAAATGTATAACCAGTTTTTTACAATAAAGCCTCGAATTTCGGAAAAAAAACGGCGGAAGCAAAGTTGTACACCTAATACATTTTTAAATTATCTGAAATGCCTTGCACATATGCAATAGAGAATCACCTTTTTTCTTAACCTTTTCTGAGTTATTCTTGTTAGTCAATGAATTTATTTTTTTAATTAAATGTTTACGTCTTAATTATTGTCTTGAGGATAAAATCTATAGGATAATCATTGTCTGTTAAAATTTTAATTATAAACGTCAAATTTTTTTTCATGAAATTCTTTCATGAATTTCTTCATATATATATTAAAATATATTTAAAAAATTAATTTAATGTTAGAAGATCTTTCTACATATTTAAAAATTGACAAATTCATCAATCCTTTGAAAAAAATTATGTATCAGTTAAAAAATTTGCTTACGAGATAGAAAAAAACTTGAATTTATTTCACAAAATACATATAAAAATCTCTACTGCAGTGATGGAATTCTACCTAAGGTTTATGCTTAAAGTGCACAAACAGGATTGTTTCGCATCATCATTTCATCTATTAATAGTATAATTTAGTTTCTCTCTGTATAATTTAGCTTCTTTTCTCCACGAATTGATCATCAGAAGTTCATAAGGCTCCAAGTTTTATTAATTTATTAATAACAGTTTTGAACTTGTGAATAAAATTAAAATATCAAGATTATTGTCAAACGAAGATTATTGTCTGATTTCATTATAGCTTTATTTACTAACATCCTGATTACTTTAGTTATTGCAATTCTTGATAAAAGATGGGATTTAATTTCAAAAAATTGCAAACTTCCTAAAAAAGAATTCTTGGGAGCAGTAAAATTAGTGTTAGATTCGAGTTATTTCTTTTTTAATGATCTACTTTATAGACAAAAATTTGGCACTCCCATTTCTCCATTATCACCAATAGCAGCTGATTTGATGATGCAAGAATTGGAGAATTAGACACTTAAAAAATTGAACTTTCTTATTCTCTTCTTTTTTAGATGATATCCTTGTTTGCATCTCTTCATCTGAATCCAATAAAATATTACAACTATTTATACCATCCCAGATTCTAATTCACTATAAAAAAAGGAAGAAATAAAATTAATTTTTTGGATGTCACTTCGATTATGGTTGAAGGTTTTCTAAAAATTGATTGGTTTCAAAAACCTACTTTTTCTGGGAGAGTTCTCAATTTCCAGCATCTCAGAAGAAGGGCACAATTTTAAGTTTAGTTGACAGAATGTTTCTTCTTTCATATCCAGAATTTCATGAAAAAAATTTGACGTTTATAATTAAAATTTTAACAGACAATGACTATCCTATAGATTATATTCTCATTCACAATAATTAATAGACTTAAACATTTAATTAAAAAAAACAAATTCGTTAATTAGCAAGAATAACTCAGAAAAGGTTCAGATGAAAAAAAGGTGGTTCTCTATTCCATATGTGCAAGGCATTTCAGATAAATTTAAAAATGTAATTAATGGCGATGTACATAGAACGGCATTTTTCAATTTAAATAAATTAAATAAATTTGTAAAAGTTCATAAAGACTTGACCCCAAAGAACAAAAAAGAAATGTCGTTTATAAAATGAACTGGATTGTGATGCATCCTACATGGGTCAAACAAACAGGAAATTAATTACAAGAGTAACAGAACACAAAAGTAATTTACATAAAGGTCCTAATTCTTATTCTATTATCACTGAACACGCTTTGCATCACAGTCATAAATTGATTGGGACAATATAGAAATTCTGGACGAAAAAAGATATTTTAACAAATGATTGATTTCAAAAATCATAAATATAAAACGACAAACAAATGATTTCTTCAATCTTCAAAAAGACACAGATGGTTTAGAACATATAATGACATTCTTAATAAATGTAAATAAATTTAGATTCAACTTACACAATGATAACATCGTTCTATTTTTTTTAGTACTTATCTTAAAAAACATTTTGTTTATTACATTCTTAGACATGAAACGATTAAGAACATTCGATACATCTTGATTTTTAAGTTTCACAACATGTTTTATATAAATTTTTTTCATTTACTCAATATTGTAATAACTTATCTGCTGTGTTATATGAGATTGAGGTAAGCACTTTCTTTATACAATTTCAACTTTACGTAATCTTAACTCTTAATAATTTTATTAGAACGCAATCACTTGTTAACCAAGAAGACAGGCAACTTCTTTTTTTTGTATGATGTTTGTGCTTTTCTCACTTTCCGACTGGATAGAAGATATTCTTTGTTAATGTATTAATTATGTATTTGCTGAAGATGGCTAAAACCGATAGCCGAAATGTTCAAACTAACATCTTTTTATACATTACACATACACATTTATTTATTATTTTATACATACACATTATATTATTAATGATTATGTAGATTGCGCACCTCTTATCACGCACCTCTGACTCCAAAGTAGCCCCTTTAAAGCTGTATTATAAAGTATGTAATATGGATACAAAAACAAAAAAGTTTTTTATTATCCTCTTCAGTCAAAATATTTCAGAGAAACAGATTAGAACTCTTAGTAAAAAATACAAATTGAATGGTCTTTAAACTGGCCTTATACTCACTTAAAGATTTAATTAAAATCAGTAAAGACAATATAGATTTGATTTCATGTTCTGACGTCGTATATGTATAAGATAAAATATAAAAACTGCAACGCTACATATGTTGGTCAGATTAAAAGAAAATTACTAACTAGAATAAAAGAGAATATTTAAAAAAACACGTGTGTTGTTGTTGTTGATTTTTGACCATATTTTTAAGTCCTGGTGAAATTTAACAATAAGACATCTATTTCTATTTAATAATAAGACATCTATTTTATTCCATTGGAAATCATGATTCTTCTCCTTGATGGAAAAATTTTGCTGAAATTATTCCACATTTTGAACATTTCAGTAAAATAGCTGAAAATTTGCTAAAATTTTACTGAAAGTGAATTTTTCAACTATCTTACTGAAAAATTGCTGAAATTGAACTGAAATTTCTTTAAAATTTCTCTAAAATTAACTGAAATTTCTCTTAAATTTTACTAAAAATGAACTTTTCAACTAAAAATCGTTGAAATTAAACTGCAATTTTTCTGAAATGCTGAAATTTTATCGAAAAGTATTCGAAAATGTGGAATAATTTCAGCGAAATTTTTCCCTCAAGGAGGAGGATCGTGATTTCCAATGGGATGAAGTAGATGTCTTATTGTTAAATAAGAGTTAAATAGAGTTCTCATATTACAAAATATTGATGTCTAATACGACATACATTAAAAAAACAGCACCATAGGCTAAATAGGCAGAGTGACATATATCGTTTGCCTAATAGTTACTTGTCTATTATTGGTGTATGATCAAGTTAAAAGACATATTATTGGTTGTTCCCTTCAGAATAATTTGTATAATAGTTCTTTACAGTTCTTTACCTTTCTCATTCGATACAAGTACTTTCTGTGCTTAACTAGGCCTAAGTACGCCATTTGATATCTTTCGCGTATCTTGATTTAATTATTTCTATATTTAACAACGCGATTCTACGCTATAGTCGTAAAATTAGAAAGGCGTACTTTCATAGAAATTTTTCCATCAGGGAACCTATCCTAGCGTGCGCAGAATGTTCTAAAAAATTTTGCTACAATTATATATATATATATATATATAATATATATATATATA
>NW_012130093.1:2979546-2998300 GCF_000143395.1 Atta cephalotes | reverse complement strand
AGTAAGAGAGAGAGAGAGTAGAGAGAGAGAGAGAGTAGAGAGTAGAAGTAGTAGAGANANAGAGAGAGAGAGAGATAATTCTTTCCAACGCGTGAATATAGGATTGAAAGAGTGGCCCCCCCCATCAGCGATAAATGAATTCTAATACATACCAATATTAGGTGCTAATTAGGTACTAATTAAGTCTGAAATTAGGTGCTCGAACCGTTTGACAGAAAAAAAAAATTATTGCAGGGGGAGCTAGCTTAATATTAAATTAGCCCCCAATAAAAAAAAATAATTATTGCGTAAACAAACAAAACAAATATACCAGAATTAGATGCTCCAAGAAACGACTAAATTAATTCGAAAATATGTATTATATACAGAATTATATACAGAAATTAGGCGTCAGTCGAACAGTCGGTCCACAAGAGAGAAGTTGCCTTAAAAAATTAGCTCAGACAAATTTGATGTTAAAAAAATGTTTTTTAATATTGTATTATTTAAAGATATTTGGTCACCAAATTTGTCTGAGCACCTAATTTTTTAAGGCAACTTCTCTTTTGTAGTTAACCACGCCTAATTTGACGACTAGATATCCTTAAATAATATCATCGACGCAGTTAGTTGAATAATTGTAAAGAATAACATTAAAGAAGCAGAATTAGAAATTAATTGTAGAAGAAACAAATAGTAGTGAAAGGAAGAATTGAGCAGCGATCCTATGAGTGCGGTCAATTCCGAGAGAAGGGACTAAGTAGCTCCTACGAGCGAGGTTAGCCTAGGAAAAAGGGAAGAGCTGAGCAGCTTCTACAAGCGCAATTAGATCGGAGAGAAGTTTGAAAGAAATCGACACATGCGTACTTTTTTCTTTTCTTGTGAAATTGCGATATTTATTATATATAATATGCGATATTATTAAGAGATATTCTGCCAGCGTTTCGATCTGATCTATCGAGCAGAATGATGCGATCAAAAATGACAACGGGCTCAATTTTCGCCGCGTTTATAGATGTTAGTTGGTGGCGCTCGCGAGAGGAAGGGGAAGCTCGAATTTCACGGAATTGATAATACGTGCCGAATTTGGAAAATGATTTTTCATATGAAAATATTAGTCGGACTGAAATTCGGCACGGTTGCCACGAATTCAATTTAGAACTGAAGGATCAAATTAGATTCGCGTTAATTGATTGAATTTTAAAGTAATTGAATTAAATTTTGGGCCTTTCTCCGTTGTCCGTGTTGCTCCTTCTCTGACTCTCGATTGGTCGCTCGCTAATGCGATAAATTTGCGTTTACTTATCTGTTTCAGGCTCAATTAAGGCGGTCACGATCAAAAGATAGTAAATCAAAAAATGTATTAAACATAACACAAGACTTCGAAATTCAATATTCTCGGCCAGAGTGGCTGAAATCCCACTAAGGATTCGTAGTGACGAGCGACACGGGCCGTGATTGATACGCGATAGCTTATTCTTATTCTGAGAGATTAGGCGTTGTGGTGTTTCGATTAGATTAATTTTTCTTAAATCTCGTGCAAGATAATAATGACAATCCCAATATATGGGAACGATTCCTTAACTCCGCATGGAATTTTCCTGCCTGAAATTTCGTCGCATCGACATGCAACATATATGTTACGCAGTATCGGCATGACAGAATTATATCACGCCGAATAAGTTTCTCGCTATGAATATCCGCAATTAATTAATAAAAATACTTATATAGACGATGTGAGATTAAATAACGAAAAATAATTCAGTGAAACGGAAAGACAAAAAAAGGAAGTAAAATTATTTCTACGGAGGGCAGGATGTAACAAGATATTTATTTATTAATAGATGTCTATAAAATACAATACAAATATCGATTAAGATATTAAATTAATTGCAATGTAAAATAATGAGTACATGTAACTGAAAAAAAAGAGTGTCTGCTGCAGCAAATTAGATAGTAAAATATGGCATAGCACTTTTAATTGGTTGCAGCAACTTCCTTTTTTTCAGTTACATAAGCTGAGTTGAAATGGGCTTTTATATACGATTTTGCAAATAATTGAATACCATATATACAAATGAACGTTTTGACCTTAGATTAGGTCATCTTCGATCTAATCAAAGGTTAAAACATTTGTATGTATGTAATGTATGTATACGATGATATTAAATTATAAAAACATTTTAATTCGGCTCATACGTTAATTATTTTATTTATTCTTAATTTTTAATCATATCAGCACATTAATTGTCTCTATTGTTTTTAATATTATCGAATTAAAAAATGTTTCTTCTAATCATTTCACGAAATAAATAAATCGTAAAAATTATCATAAGTATACATACAAGAAAGATACTAGGAATAATTCCAGATAATTTAATAGTATATTCTGTGAATTATATCTTTTTTCATAATTGTTTCAAAGTGTCTAATTACATTATGTTTTTTAAAATGTGATTCACAAACATAAAATGTTTCTATCCAATTCGTTTTTTTCTTAAAAATTTTAATATTGCATTCATTCATGATTGCCATAAATTCAGATCTTTGTAATTGATATATTATAATATTTATTTTAATAACATTTCCTTGATAGTAAAAGTCCAATGCTTTTTAGATAATTATTTCGCAAAAGTTTGATGAAAATATTTATATATATATATTCTAATTTATATTTATTATTTCTATACTTACTGTCGGCATTGTAAACAATGTTTTTTTGATATATCTTGATATATCTTGTAAAATCGCAATCTTTAATACAACATTGACGAGATATAATTTGAAATCATTAAAATATAAAACGATTTTAATACAAGAGATCCATCATACAAGAGATCCTGTTACAAAGAAACAGAGTTTCTACTGGTATTATTTGAAATTGACAGCATATTAACCTCGCGACTGTTTATAGCGCGAATGGCGAAAATTCGGACTTCTTCATGATATATATAAATAAAAACATTAATTTGATTACAAAGAGTAATTCTCAAGAATGTCAAATAAGACATACTTAAAAAACAATTCGGAACTAATGAGAGTTTTTGCACGATAAAATTAGTGCGAAAACAATTATTAAATTTCTAATTTACAAACATTTAATCACTGTAACGTGAATAATAATAATTATAGATGTTTCGGCTTTATTTCCAGTCTTCAGTGTGTAGAGTTTAAAAAATAGTTGCTATTTCTACCATATATGGCCAAACGGAAGAGTGATGATTCCATTTCATCCTCATTGCATTAACACGTGATTGATAGTCCAGCGATAAAGAACGAACTGAACAAACTGAAATTCTGTGTTAAATACAAAAAAAAAGTGTTGTTAATAATATATGAAGGAAGAGAAAATAAAGCACACATTTGTCTAAAGCACACATTTGTCTCTTTTTCATATTGTCTAGTCAGACAGACGTGAAACATTTTTTTACGGAGATCAATATTCGAATAAGTCATAGAGTATATGTATATAGATATGTTAGATTAAAAATGGCCTAAAAATAACTTAGGCACTATAATATGAGTATTCGCATCCGCCATTTTTAATTCTTTTTTCACTCTCTTGTTTCTTCCCTCAATTCCTTGCTCTCTTTCCACTCCGCTAAACTAAGAAGATAGAAGAGAGAAGGTTGAAAAGAGAATAAAGAGTGAGGAAAGAATTAAAAATGGCGGATGCAAATATCTATATTATAGTACTCTAAAATAACAAGGTCACTTTAAAGAAAAATCGCAATATAGGAAAATCAAAACACGCGCATCAATTAAACTTAATGTAAATTGTCAAGAATCGAGATATATGTTATATATAATAAGAATTCCATATCAAATTGAAGGTTTAGTCTATTTTTTTGTAATTGGATATGTAATATTTCATAAATATATCATTTGTAAAGGAAACGTTCGTCAAGAATTTTCGTATCATTCCAATCAAAATCATAGTTATGATCCAATCTATATAGTATTCTATTATGAGCGGTTTATGATATTTCTCCATATATCATTGAGATCATGATGTAAGGATACCAGATGTTACGCATAATGGCGATACTGGAAACAATCAATCAAATTTTTCTCATATTCACACTGCGCAACTACGGGAATGGAACACCTGATATTCTTACATCATGATTGTGATGTTCTGAGATTTTCGTTTTTAAAGTCCTCCCTATTTGCCCGACATAGGAGACATTGCAATTTTTGTAATGTATTAGGTATATAAATTAATTCGTACCATTTTTTTCCCAAACTTTATTTTTTAATTACATGAATATATTGATTAATCATTGGAAATATTCTCCGTTAACATGACCTTACACAATCTATCGGGCAATTGTCGGATTTTATCACGATAAAAATTTTGAAGTGATGAAGTCATCGACGAAGTTTCAAATGTCTTCAATTGATTCAAAGTGTGTATCCGATAAGGAGTGTTGCATCGATCGAAACAAGTGATAATCTGAAGGCACTGTGTTTGGCTAATACACCACATGATGGAGAATTTCACAGCTTAAGCTGAAAATAATTTCTTTCGTAATTTCTGTTGTGTGCGGTTTAGCATTATCATAAAGTAAGATGATCTTATAAGATGATCTTATAACTGCCTTGTCCAATAAATGGCCATTTTTTCTCAGTTGCATCGTTTAAATGGATTAATTGTTGTTGGTAAATCTCTTTAATTGTCTGATCTTGTTCGAGGAGCTCATAATAGAGAAAACACCTTTTTGGTCCCACCATGCAAAGAAGAATTTTCTTGCCGAAGCGTTTAGGTCAACATCAGTTTGAAAACGATTAAACCCTTTTTTACACATTCATTCATTGCACCTTCTCCGTAAGTGGAACAAATCATTTTGACTGTCTCAAAAGCGTTTTTATTTAGATTAAACGCAAAACGCATGCAATATTGAATATGCTTTTTATCATAAGTCATGGTGATCACTACTAATTTTTAAGATTATATTGTTAAATGTCCAATTACATGGCATATTTTAATCTTGAATGTCAATGCATTAAAATAATAAAGGGCATGACGATTAAATAATTTATATTTTTATGCAAAGTTGGGCGGCACGAATTAATTCATATTCATCTAATATTTTATATAAAATCTAAGTATCCAACTCAAATAATAGTAGTTTTTAGTTATTCTTCAAGGATACTCTTATTAAAAGTCTTCTTATTTCAACCCAAGTAATGACAACTTTAATCTGTCTGTCAAAAATTATTTCTCGAAAAAATTAATGTACTAAATGAAAAATTGAAACTCAGATGCTACAATCTTAACTAATCAAGTTAAATTCAGATTAAAAATTAAAAATCTAAGTGATACTTTGTTATTTACTTAACTCTAATGATATGTATCATTCAACTCTAATGATATGTGTTCATAAATATTTGATATCAAGAATTCGTAAATATTTGATATCAATAATTGGCGCTAAATTAAATTCTATATTAAATTAAATAAATAATATTAATATTTATAATTTTTATTATTCGATCTAGTAACGCCAAGTGTTTCTTTAACTTTTTGTGGTAACACTTGAATGGACAAATTAATGCAATTATGGATTGTATTGTTTACTTAATTTGATATAAGATTTAATTTGGCGCCAATTGTTGATATCAAATCTTTTTTACGAATAATACATAAAATTTTGTGGAATTTTACTTGGCGCCAATTTTTTGTTGATATTAAATCTCTTACATGAATGATACACATCATTAGAGTTAAGTAAATAACAAATACTTAGGATTTTAATAGAATAATAGGAATTTAATAGAATTTAACTTGATTAGTTAAGACTGTAGCATCTGGGTTCTAATTTTTCATTTAGTACATTAGTTTTTTCAAGGAATAATTTTTAACAGAGAAGTTATTATTACTTGGGTTGGAATAAAAAGACATTTAATAAGAACGTCTTTGAAGAATAACTAAAATCTACTATTATTTGAGTTGAACACTTAGGCTTTATTCAAGAAGCACATTCTTAGCGCCTTTTTTAGTTTTTTAAAAAAGGTAAGTTTGTACTGATATCATGCATTTTATAGCGATGAATGTCTTTCTATAAACAATTTATTTTATCTGATCTCAAATAGATTTTTATGTGTTTAGGCATTTGAAGGGAATCCTATATATATTTGATGTTACATTAAACATATAAACGTATTATAATATTCGCAAATTAGATTTCTAATATTAAATTAAATTAAATTAAATTATCTTACGTATTTAATGTAAATTTAAAATGTAAATTTAGGAAATAAAACTTACGAAAGTTTTATTATAGCTACACATTTAATGTAATGAAAATATAGTTTTTTTTTTTACACACCCATCATTCGCGTTAGCTTTTACATTTTCTCTTTCAGATTGTATAAAATTATTTAATTTGAACAAAGAAGTGGCTTCCTCATATACTTACATAATGAGAATGTTGAGATTTAGTCAAATATTTCATCAGTAATCGGATATTTATTAAGTAAGGCTGCTATGGTGAAGAATAACAATGAACATTTGCCGGATACATGTGTATATGATTTGTCGTTGATCGAATTTCCGAATTTGTCTCAATATTGCCTGTCGAAGAAACATTTAAAATTGCCACATCAATTGTATATATACTGATTGGGATTGTTATTTTTGCAATACATTATTTTTATTTTCTATTGTAAATTAATATTTTTAGCTTTATTAAAAACGCTTAATATTTGAAACAGAACCGCTTACAAAAATAAATCAAAATAAATTAAATGCGAGTCAATTACTATAAAAATTAAATATTTAGGATAATCAATATATTTTTATATACAGTATATTTTTATCTCAGAACTTTGATTATACGTCGATTATGTTTGAACTTGCAATAATCTGACATACTAGTAATCCTCTCTAAATTAAATTAAAATTTGTAAAGAACTTATTGCAAAAAATATTTTTATCTATGAGAGCGCTAGTCTTTGAGGACAACTGAACTATAGCATAGTATACATAAAATTCGAATTCAATTCCCTGCCTAGGTAATATTTTTGCAACAAGTTCTACAGGTTTTTATTTAATTTTAGGGAATTATATTAGCATCTCAGATTAATTGAGTTACAAATCCGAAAGTAATTGGTGCAATCATAGTTGATAATTGCATTTAAAATACATATTGATGTATTGCTCTAAACATCTAACTTTGACGGTAATTGGCAATCTCATATTTATATAGTTGATATATTCAATAGATATTGAGGATGAATATTATATCAATCTGTATATTAACGAAACTTACACATTTAGTAACGCGATGTAATTGCCATTAACAAATCCATATAGCAATTCCATTATTTAATAATTACTCATTTATTGATATAATATTCATCCTCAACATTCTCATCTCAGATAACCAAGCGTGATTAAGTATATCAAGCAAATTAATGCACTGCATGAGTTTTTGTTTGTTTGCCGTCATTATATCAAGTATTTTATCATACTGAGCAACATAAGTGATTATACAAGTATTTAGTTGATTTTGAAAGCAAGTCAGAAATATTAATATGATATGTTACCAACAATGTGATGGCAACATGATGACAACTAATGATTTGTTGATGGGTCATTAATATTTTTATGGCAATGTGACAGCAATAACAGAATGATAATGTTTTCTTTCGTATGTTGCATATTTGTCTTCAATCGTTGAAAATGTATAGTTTATATTAGTAAGTAATATGCATACACAAATTGTGTTCCTTTTTTTATTTTTATAAGCAAGATAGCAATTATTGTGAATTTTTTAAATAAATGTTTCATTTTCATACAGTCCTTGTCTCTCCCAATCAGGTAAATTGAGTGAGGATGTTATAATAATTATTTCATGAATTCTATATTTACTATCATTATGTAGGGTGTCCCATTTTAATGTCCCAAATAACATTTATTTTTAATCTTAGAAAAAAATGTTTCAGACAAAAGTTGTATGGCTTTGAGAAGGAAGATGATGTCATTAGTTTGACCTTGAATAGTTGCTTGAAAGTCATGTGAAGGTTATCTTCAATTTTTTTGTGCGTGCGTGCATGCGTGCGTACCTTAATCAATAATTACTGGTAATCTCCCCTCTTTAGGGAAGCTCTCTTCAATGATCTTGATCTTGATATATGTCAAGGTCATGATCTGAGTAACTTTCAATAGGTTTTAGCCATCGCTCGTTAGAAAGTTATTATATTAAGAAGGAAAATTGAAAAATGATGTCTTTTTTTTATTATATAGAACAAAAATTTCCTGCTTAAATATATTTTATGACTGTCCATAAGAAACGATTCTCACCCAACGTCCTCCCCCATCCCTGTTTAGAGGCGCACGACTTTCACGCGAAGCGACTTTTACCATACATATCCCCTGTTTAGGGGCGCATGACTTTCACGTACACACAAAGCGACTCTCACTTCAGTTCCTCCCTGCTTAGGAAGGCGTACAACTTCCACGCGAAGAAACTCCACTCACCTCCTGCTTTAGGGCACACAACTTTCATAATTTGACAATTTATTATATTACACGACACATGTATATTTACTTTTATTTTTAATTTTATTAAATCATTATTTTTATGGGCTATTATGGTTTTAGACTAAACATTGCGTTTCATTGGTTTTTCAATTTTCTAAAACTCCAAACTTTTGCGACTACACTTTATAAGAACCAATGTACAAGAATCATTGACGACCACCAAGTGTTTATTATGCATCTACATTATCAGTTTCTTATACCAAGTAATGCTTAATGCCAAATAATGCTTTTATTCATTTTTATTGAGAAATTTTCATAATCATCTACAATGATAGATGTACATATACCAATTTTTATATTATTAGATATTTTTAGATTAGGTAACATGTTTTATATTGTGATTGTTATTCGAATGATTGATTTTTACATTATATCAAAGTTAACATTGAAAATAATCCAATTAGAATCGAAACGTTTGTTAAAATTAACTGTTTTGTTTTATGATAACTTAGCATTAAGACTTTGTTTGGCTCATAACTCTATTTTTATTATATTAATTTTTATCAATACTCTTATTGTTATTATTATAATATTATTTAAATACGAATATAAAGTGTATTATTACTAATAACAAGAATTTAACAAAAATTCGTGAAATCAACCGGAAAAGAAGAATTTTAAGAATGTAAAAAAAGGTATTAAGTATATTTTGCAATATCTTTACATCAAATTTTGTAAATCTATGAAAATGATAATGAAAATAATACATAGCAAAAATGAAATCTACCGGAAAAGACATTGAAAATGTAAAAAACGCGTCAAGTATATTTTGCAGAAAAGATACCAAAGGTAATACCATAAAAAAAAGTAAAATCAAAATATAATAATTTTGATATTTCGAGTATCTATTTAAAAAGTTCTATACACAGTTCTCCTAGCGATATCTTGAAGGTATTCTTATGATGTAGATGTCCTTTAGACATTCTTTAAGACAGTGTTTTATGGAATAATTTCTCACAATTAAATGTATTACATAAAGTACGAATGACATTTGAAGTGTGTTAAGTATAACACATTAAAATGAGAAAATGAAATGTAATATAGATAGCGTAACGAAAGGCGCATAAACTGAAAAGGGATTTTTATATCGCTATAAGTAGAAAATTGTAGAGATAAAAAATTGAAAGCAAGATTTCCAACAGCAGTATATTTGACGCGCCCGGCGTATTGTTTATAATCGTAATTTCAAATAAAAATTGCTAAGACAATCGTTTGAACTTCGATTTGTTAATAGTATCATAGATATCAATGACATATTAAAATTAATTATTGGGAGTATAAATTAGTTCGGTCCGTTTTTTTGTGTTCAAAAATGCATTTATTTCAAAACAAAATGAATGAATAGATCAAGTATTATCTATCGCTGCCTACTATTTTTTCCCATTTCTCAGACAATTTTCGAATTCCATCTCGAAAAAATGACTCATCTTTGGAGGCGATACAATTTTGGAGTCAATTTTCGATTTCTGCGAAAGAAGTGAACCGGTGACTTGCTGCATCCTTCCTTGGAATAACCAGTAATCAGAAGGAGCAATATCCGGAGAATACGGCGGGTGCGGTAAAACATCCCATTTGAGCGTTTCCAAATATTTTTTTATGACATGAGGCCGAGTGTTGTCATGAAAAAGAATAATTTTATCATGTCTTTGCTTGTATTCCGGCCGTTTTTCTCGCAATGCACGGCTCAAACGAATCCATTGTAGCCGATATCGATCGCCCGTAATGGAATCATCAGGTTTCAGCAACTCATAGTAAACAAGACTTTTGGTCCCACCAAATACAGAGCATGATCTTCGAATCATGAATGTTCGACCGTGGTGTTGATGATGAAGTCGATGGCAACGATTGACTGGACTTAGCATAATATTTTTTCTTCTTGGGGGTTGTCGTAGAATATCCACTTCTCATCTCCAGTCACAATCCGATGCAAAAAACCTTTTCTCTATTGTCTTTGAATCAGCTGTTCGCAAATGAAAAATTGCCTTTCAACATTTCTCGGTTTCAGTTCATAAGGCACCTTGTTTTTGAATCATTTCCATGGTTCTCAATCGTACAAAAACGGCTTGTTGAGTTACCCCCAATGATTCTGCAAGCTCCTCTTGCGTTTGACTCTGATCTTCTTCGAGTAATGCCTCTAATTCTTTGTCTTTGAATTTTTTTAACTGTCCAGAGCGAGGCTTGTCTTCAACGTTGAAATCTCCATCCTTGAAACGTCGAAATCATTCCCTACATGATTTATCAATTGGAGCAGTGTCACCATAAACTTCGACAAGCATTCGATGGGCTTCAGTCGCACTTTTCTTCCAATTAAAGCAGAAAATCAAAACCTGCCGCAAATGCTGCTTGGTTAACACAAAATTCGACATTTCAAACACAATAAAAATCAAGGTTTTTGTATGAAACTCAAAGCGATATAAACTGAATATTATTAGCAGATGTTTAATCTCTCTGAAACCGCCAAAATCAGCTGTCACTAAGAACCATTCACAACAGCTGGAGCCATCTTTAGGGAAACGGACCAAACTAATTTGTACTCCCAATATGATTTATAAAAATTTTCAACATTTTAATAAAATTAATGATATAGCGTAATTCATTTTAATTCATTCTACTTATGAAAGGATATTAACATATAGACAATATAATTTCGAAATATGTTACAAGGAATACATATAAGTCTCTTTCATGTATAACTAGCTTTTAAATCTATTTGGTAATAAAGTCTCTAATTCGCAAATGAGTCGTGCATTATTTCTAAAAAATTTTATTAAGTAAAAATATAATATTCAGATTTCTATTTTCATCAAGTATAAGAATCAAGTATAATTTAATCAAAGACAATAATATTGTATTATGTCGAATAATATTATTAACTATTGCAGTAATAAATTTCAAATTTTACTGCAATAAAAAATTTAAAAGTTAAAAATTTAGTATTAAGAAGTATTAAAAATTTTTCTTTATCTCATAGAAAAATATTTATATATGCATTTGTTGAATGTGAAATATACGAATAATAATAAAACTAAAATAATAACTTAAATATATATAAAATTTCTTTAATTTATGAGAAATAGTTTATAATTATGATAAAATATTTATTGAATTATTTGAATCGAATTATGAACAAAATGGAGCTGATGTGAACCAACTTTATCAAAAATAAAAATTAATAGGATGTTTATACTTGTTTGTATCGCTCATTATTTCGTTTGTACCTGAAACAGTTAAACAAAAAGTGAAAAATAAAAAATGACTAGCACGCAATGTTAAGATTTTTTAACTTCATTTATACCATTCGAAAGAGAATCGTTCATACCCATTTGTACTTTTATTTTCGTTTGTACCTTGAAGGGTTTATCTTTTATTGTAATGTTGTCTTATTCTGGTTTGTTACTGGTAAACTTTGTAACAGCAATTCTGCTGACGTCTAACCTTTTGCAAGCTTCTATTGTCTATTTATTTATGTTTATGTTAATCTATAGTCTATTGTATCATATACTTTATGTCTATTACTCTATTAATATGTAGTCTTTTTCATATAGCTTTGCAATAAACTAAATTAAATTATAAAATTGGAAACAAGATTCTTTTATATTAATATTATATTACTTTAAATACGAAATACCACTATCTAAATGTTAAGATATTGAATTATTATATATATTCATATAAATTAATTAATTTCAGAAATGGTAATTGCGTGCCGATATGATTGTCAGATTTTCAACGCAATCCATCTGAAATATTAATGCCCCCAAAGTTCTCAAATTTAATCTTAAAAAACTGTAATAAACTTATTGCGAAAAATATTGCCTCGGCCGGGAGTCGAACCCGGATCTCTTGCATTCCGTGCGAGTGTTTTAAGCCTTTAGATTACCGAGACCTTAGCAATATTCTTCGCATATTTCCAATCTTATTGTTTATACACGCTCGTCTACAATGCGTAATTCTTTATCGGTTATTGCGAAGAATATTGCTACAGTCTCGGTGTGATCTAAAAGCTTAGGACGGCATTCAAAAGAGAATCGTTTGTATCTCTTACTTTCATTTGTATCTCAAAGGATTCGGAGATACAGCGATTTCAAAATTTCGGAAATGCGTCAAGAGGGGAAATCGGCCATTTTTAAAGATATCGAAATGAGACCAACGGTATTCGAAAGAGAATCAGATACGATTCTTTTTCAAATACCATTGATCCCATTTCGATATTTTGAAAATTGGCTAATTTCCCAATATAGCAATTGCGCAAAATTTGAAAAGCGCTGTACCATCTTGATCAAAAAATTCCCGGAATTACCATCAGGTGATGCTCTGAGTCAGTTGATTTGAGTTCTGTTTTTTTGGTTAGGTTGCCACATCTATCATTGACATTCCCACCAAATTTTATCACCAGCTTGACATTTGTAAAAGTTACGCCGTCTTGAGTACATCTACCTCTGCACGTATTTTCGTTTTTGGATTTGTGGGCAAATAATTCGTGGATTTTGCACCATGATAACGCATCGTCGCACAGTGCCATCATTATCCGTGAATTTTTTATCAAGAACAAAACGAATACCATCCAACAGCTGTCGAATTCACCTGATATGGCTCCCTGCGATTTTTTTCTGTTCGATTGAGTCAAAAAATCATTACGGAGAACGTATTTTAACACCGAATGGAGGTAATGGAAAAATCGAAGACGGCTATACCGACAATAGAGTTCCAGAAATGTTTCAAGAGCTGGATCAAGCGCTGGCATGCGTCGCGGCCGATGGGGAATACTTTGAAGGGGACAATATCACTTTTGATAAAATGTGTGTATTTTGAATTTTCTGAATGTATTCCAGGAACTTTTTGATCAAGGTAGTACAAACGAAAATAAAAGAGGTACAAACGATTCTCTTTCGAATGGCATAAATGAATTTTAAAAAATTTTAAAGTTGCGCGCTGACCATTTTTTATTTTTCACTTTTTGTTTAACTGTTTAAGGTACAAACGAAATAATGATCAGTACAAATAAATACAAACGAAATACAAACGCTTATATTAATATTAATTTTTATTTTTGATAAAAATTAAAAAGTAGGCACCAGATGACGGGCGCGTCCAGCTATGCTGTTAGAGATATTGTTCATTTTCAATTTTTTATCTCTACAATTTTTTTATCGATGTAAAAATCAATTTCCGCGCCTCTCATTACACTATCTATTTTATTTTCTTATTTTAATATGTTATACTTAATACACTTCAAATGTCATTCGTTCTTTGTGTCGTATATTATAATTGAGAAATTATTCCATACAACACTGTCTTAAAGGATATAGGACGTCTATATCATAAAGATGTCTTCAAGATGCTGCTCGGAAAATTATGTTCTATGAAACTTTTTAAATAGAGATACTTGAAATATTATTTTGATTTCATTTCTTTTTTTATGATATTATCTCTGGTATCTTTTTTCTGCAAAATATACTTGACGCTTTTTTTTTTACATTTTTAATGTCTTATCTGATAGATTTTAATTTATCCGAACTCGCGTTTTAGAGTTCGCAGCTGGATCGAAATGAATTGAAATAAATTGATATCTGAGTACACACTGAGTACACAAACTCGTTTCTGTTCATGAAATGGATAGAAAATAAAACAACGACTTGAAAATAAATTCCCTATAAATTCTTTTGATTTTACAACATTTATAATTCCTTCTTTATAAATATAACACTATTTTTATATTCATTTCGATTGAAACAGGAATTCTATTCAATACTATATTCTGATATAAATTCAGGACTTACATATTTTCGTCATAGCTTTTTTTATTAAACAAAAATGTATTTTCATGCAATTTTGAACTGTGATGTATTTACCGCTTATACAAATTATATTGAAAATTATATTTTTTTTAATTGAAGTGAATTCAAACGAAACTATTCTTATTCATAATTTTGAATTGGGATGTATTCATGTGGCTAACTTATATTTACGATACATAAGTATTTTTAGACTCAAATGGATAGAAATGTGCTATTCATTATGTTGAATTTGGATGATTCATGTTTGTATTATATTATTTTTTGATTGAAATGAATTAAGATATGGAGGAACTATTCATTATGTTGAATTCATGTATTCATGTATTCAAATAGATTCGAAAAATCAGAAGCGCAAATTCGGAAATGTTGACATAAATTCATTTCTATCCATTTCAATTTATTCTCATTTACATTTTATAGTGACAAAAACATGTATTAATGTATTAAATGTTACTAAAAAGTAAACAAAGTTGACTTTGTGTTGACTTGACATTCTTTAAGCGCTTTTATTTATAAAAGAAACTTGTATATTATGTAATGATCCCTTTAAAGTTATGCAACTTTTGTATAAATACATATAATTTTTCGTATAACTTATAATTTATAAATTTTTCGAGATGTGTAAGTTAGGTGCCTCATCTCCTGTATATGAATATAAATTCTGTCAGAGTGAAATGTCACTGTAATCTAATCTAATTTCTGATACAGGTAACAGTTACCAGCAATATGATGCAATTGGCCTTCATTACACAAAAAGCGAAACGAATGAATCGCCGACGGCTCCCACCGTTTGATTATCTGCGTAAGAAATATGGATTTTGGTCGCAGTTGTTTGATCCGATGGTTGATCGTTGCGATGAGAATTCCAAGGTGATCGTCGTCGAGGGTCCGATCGCTGCAGGAAAATCTAAGGTGGCCGCGAAGTTGGCAGAGGAATTTGAGATGGTTTATCTACCACCGCCGACCTTCGATGAGTATTATATAAATGAGTATGGATATGATATACGTACACTGGACGACAGATTGTCTGTAGGCTCACAATCGTGTGACGTGCAGAAATTTCTGACAAATCCGTATCATGTCAATGTGCCCATGTTTCAATTTCATTATTTTCAATTTAAATTTGATCAGTACATCACTGCTCTACTCCATTTGCTTTCGACTGGCCAAGGAGTGGTACTCAACCGTTCTTTCTATACTGATTATGTTTTCGCGAAAGCGATGACAAACGCTGGTTACATGCGTTCAGAGATATTAAAATTTTACAACGATATCGTAAATATCGCCAAGTTACAGATGTTGAGGCCTCATTTAATCATTTATTTGGACTTATCTGTGGATATAGTTATGGTAATTTCAGTTTATTAATATAAATGACATACGCGATTGTTTACTTTTTCTCTTTCTCTATATTCAAAGAATATTCAAAGAATATTCTGTCATCTTCTATCGTATTAATATTTGCAGGAAAAAATAAAAAAACGTGGTATACCGTACGAAATAAATTCGAAAGTTCTTACTTCAGAGTATCTCCAAGATATTGAAAATATATACAAATTGGATTATTTGAAAAATATTATATCACATTCTCATGTGCTAGTCTATGACTGGACAAACGAGGGAGATATTTCTTCCATAGTCGAGGATATTGAAATGCTTAATTTTGATTACGAGGATAAAACAGCTAAAAAAATGTCTGATTGGAGATTTGAAAACGTTCAGGAACTTCGAACTAAAAGGAAACATTATGAAAATAGATATTTCTTACATACAGATTATTGGAGAAATGAATATTCACTACCAGAATTGCACTATACAGCTGAAGAAATGAAAGAAAAGTATGAAGCAATGAAAATGGTATGTATACGTATGTATATCTATATATCGGTTATCTCAAAATTTACAAATTAAAATATTACAGTAAAAAAATTTCCAAAAATTAAGTAAACAATATTAAAAAATAAAAAGACTATAAATCAAAGCTGTTGAGTGCTAATAAATAATGTCTTATTTCTGTTATATAGGATGCCTCTTTTTCGAGCATCTGAAATATCTCGTTCTTGGTTTCTGTAAGAAAAAATGTTTCAAATAAAATAATTCAAGAAGGACGTATTTGGAAGGATGTTTTTTTCTTGGAGGAAGTGCCAAAAAGATGTGAAGATCACTTTTTTAAATGGAATTGTATTTATTAAATGGTATTGTATGATTTTTTTTTACACAATATGATTCCTCTAATTATTCTGCATATAAAAGTATTCAGGCAGAAATATAAAAAAATTAATAGTTTACGAGATACTTTATTCTGGCACATATTGACATAAAATGTTATTAAATAACTGGTAAACTAATAATTTCTTGACAATTATATATCAATATTTTTATGAAAATAGAAAAATTAGATGAAATAAAAAATTGAAATAAAAAAAATACATATGTAGTTGCTTTAAAAAAATATGTATGTAAAATGTATTTTTTTAAAGTAAGCAATTATGTATTTTCTTCATACCAATTGATTTATCTTATTATATTATTTATAAAAATATTAATATTATTACAATTATAAAAAAATTAAGTCTCCAAATTATTTAATATTTTATGTGCAAGAGTAAAATATAAAATATCTCGTAAACTATTAATTGATATCTCTACCCAAATTCTTTCATATGCAGAATTGAGTGCTAATAATTGACAGCTTAATAAATAAATAGTAAAACTGCAGAAAATCGTCGATGACCTTGACATATGTTGTTAAGGTTATGACAAGCAATCTCTAACAAATTTTAGTTGTCGCTCGTTATTTGTTAAAAAGTTTGAAAAAATAATATTTTATTTCTGCTTAGGGACGCACAACTTCCATGCAAAGAAATTCCCACCCCATCTCCCCCCCCCCTCTGTTTAGAGGCACATAACTTCTACGCGAAGCAATTCCCATTCTACCTTCACGCTTCGCATGGAAATTGTACGCTCCCAAACAGGTGAGAGACGCTTCGCGTGGAAATTGTGCATTCCCAAGCAGGGAAGGGGTGAGGTGGGAGTCACTTCACGTGGAAAGTTATTACGTAAGCAAGGAAGAATATAAGATAGTTTAGACATTTGAATTCGGGACACCCTATATAGCAGATAAAACATTATTTTTTCAAACTTTTTTGTTAATAACTTTTTAACGAATAACGACTAAAACTTGTTGGAAGTTGATCAGGATCATGACTTTGACAACATATGTCAGAATCAAGGTCATCGGTTTTCCCCTCTTCTGCAATTTTACCAAATAAATAATTAGAAGAATTATTGTGTAAAAAAAAATCATACAAATCCATTTTAAAAAGTGAGACCTTCATATTCTTTTTGACGCTTCCATCTAAAAGAAAAATAACATGACTGAAATGTCCACTTCGAAATCTTTTTTCCTTATAAAAATCACGTGGAATATTTTAGATTCTTGTTAAGAATACTGATTAGGGATACTGATGAGCGTAAGATTTTTCACACGAAAAGAAGTCCACCTCACCTCCCTCGTTGCTTAGGGGCGTATAACTTTCCAAGCGAAGCGACTTCAATTTCATCTCCCTCTGCGGGGCCTACGACTTTTCTCACAAAACGAGTTCTATCCCATCTCCTCTCCTGTCTAGGAGAAAGGCGATTGTCTCTTAGCTGGGGAGAGAGAGATGGGCCTCGCTTTGCGCGGGAAGTAATGCGCTCCTAAAGAGGAGAAGGTGATCTAAACCTCACTTTGCATGTCGTACGCCCCTTGGCAGGTGGAGAGGTGGAGTGAACCTCGTTTCGTGTAGAAACTTTTAAGAGGGCAAAAAACATACACTATGATAAGTCCATATCCGTGTACACTTGCACATGTGTTGTGTGTCTGTTTATGCTCTGTTCATATTAATAACTGTGCTGCAAGAAATGTGTGGCCCAGAATTCATGTCACTAAGAAAGTGCGACACTACATAGGAGGGAGGATCTCCCTTCGCGTAGAAAGTCGAATGTCCTTAGACAGGAAGAATATAAAGTAGTTTTTAATATTGTATATGGTAGAAACAAGACATATTTTAACTTTCTTTGTTAATAACTTTTGAACGAACAGTGACCACCATCTAAAATCTTTTGAAAATCACTCCTTAGGTAATGACTTTGACTCAGGATCAAGATCATTGAAAAGATATCCCTTAATTAGGAATGAACTAAACGGTTATTTTTCATTAATGATTATAATAGTTATTGTTCAAAATAATTAGTATTTAAACAATTATTTAACGGTTATATAAAACAGTTATTTTTTATATTAGGTGTACAACTTTGCTTCCGCCGTTTTTTCCAAAATTCGAGACTTTATTGTAAAAAACTGGTTATACATTTATGATTCAAAGTATTGTCCATCGCTGGCCACTACTTTCTCCCATCTTTCGGGTAGCGTACGAATCCCGCGTCG
>NW_012130093.1:2962428-2979526 GCF_000143395.1 Atta cephalotes | reverse complement strand
CTATATCCTAGTCAATAGTCATCTTTTTGAATTATTTCTCATTATTTAAGTCATTTAAGAAATCATTTTGAAATATTCATTATTTAAAATATTTATGCAAACAAATAAATATAAAGTGTTAAATTTTATGCATAAAGATTGATGTCAATTTAGTGATGAGTAAGGTCAATATTACATGCGTCCGTTTTTTATTGTACGATGAATTTTTCAAACGTGTTAATTGGCTGCAAGACAAAGAGGATTCAAACCTCTTTGTATTGTACTCAATCAAGGGTGATGTTTCACTTGTGTGTTTTTGTACTTTTTTAAGCCTGTTGATTGGCTATGGAATAGAGAGATCCGAAGAACGTTGCTTGACGTATACGTCAAGAACGTGCAAATGAAATAGCAAGTTTGAAAAATTTGTCGCACAACACAAAACGGATGCATGTAATATTGACTTATTATAGCGATAACGCCGACAGCGCTTCTACTGATAAATAATAAGATCTTAAACAATACTATTTATTAACATTACTTTTATTTATTATAAAGTTGAAGATGAGAGTACATCCCTAAAGGGGAGTTGGGGGTTAAGAGTCGTGCGCCTCTGAAGCAGAGAGGAGAGGGGAGGGATGAGAGTCGCTTCGTGGATAATAAGAAATTGTGGGAAGTTGTGGAATTTATTTTAAAATAGGAAATCTCGTTTCATATAGTAAAAAGAAGAAGTTATTTCTTAACTTCTTTTGTTTATAACTTTTTAATGAGCGTCCGACGGCTAAAACTCCTCAAAGTCATTCAGGGCGATGATCTTGACAATATGTCAAGGTCAAGGTCATTGGAGGAGGGGACTCCCCTAAAATACATAATTACCAAATTTTTTGTTTTAAATACAAAATACTTTTTAATACTATATACTTTCAATTTTTTTTTAATTATAAAATAGACACGAGCATCGCACAAAATCATTTTTTATAAAACAAATATTAATTTCAAATCAAAATTTATATAATTTTTAAATGACAGAAAACTGAAAGCTAATTTGCTTCGCTTATTGCTCTGTTCTCGAGCGGTTTGAGAAAAGTAACAATTATGTCCGCAACTAATATGTGTACTATCATGTTTATATATTTTATATATAATATAATGAATATATTGTACTTGAGAGTATTTTATTTTGTTATACGCGTGCGGGTAAATTTTCAGAAATAATTACACGGACTATCCATTTGTAGATAAAATCTAATCCAGATAAAATAAATAAATGCAAACAAACATAAATATAGAAAAATAAAAATTGGAAAACTTGTTTCATTAAGTACAAATAATATCGACAGTATTCATAAGAATAAATTGGCACTGAATTTTTCCACGTGCAAAAAAAATTCAATATCAACTTCATGATGCGAAACAGGTATTCATAGTCGATTCTTACATTTAAGACTTAAGTCAATCTTAATTTGTGCATGCGCACTTCATTTTGGGCAACAAAATCAGGAGAGTTGCGCTATTGTATATACTGTGACAATAATGTCTCGCGCTAAGAGCAGCGCGCTATATCGAGATTACTGTATATCTTTACACTAGCTATTAAGCTATTAAAAATAATCAAATTTATTTGATTATTTTTAATAGAAAAGACCAGTTTTTTGTCGGTTTTTTCCGAAAAATACCGGCTTTTACCACTGGCATTACCACTAACTTTATCTAAAAAAATGTGGACTTTTGCCAAGCCTGATTGGAAGAAAGTTAAAATGTTATGTACATTTAGTTGTAATTATAATTATTAGTTGTAATTGAATTTTGTAACAAAAAAATTAGAATTTAATTATTTGTATTAATTAATAAAGACCGAACTACCGATATACTGATAGACTGGAACAAAGTAACTGATTTAGAAGAATGATTGAGAATGATTTCGTATCAGTTCATGTATCGATCATGACTATGACAGTTACATCTCGTTACATCTTTTCTGTCAGCCCTAACGTTTCCGAACGGAACCAATAGATCTGTTTATGTTATTTTAAGGATTATTATCAAGGATTTTTTTTTTGGCATTACAAAATCAAATAACCTTTTTGAAATATAAAATATATATTGTATTTAAAATATGTCCATTCTTGATAATATGTTATGTTTAACACGTAATGTTATATTTAATACATACTCAAATCTGTTCTACGGCATTCTATATTGAGTAAAGTTTCTCTACGATCTCAAAGTGGGGATATAATAGTATCAATGATTGGTTTTGTCATTTTACTTCAAAGCCAATGAAAGTTTTTCACTGGTAGAGTTGCGTACACGGTGCACTTTAAAACTGTTATACACAAATCGACTAAAGATGTATGTAAATATAGTAAAGATGTATATTAATAAAAATAGAAACGAATTAAACCACGAAATCCTCAATATATTTTATTTGATAAAATATTGGGTATTTTATTAATTGACGTATCTGGCTTTTACATTCAGATTGGGTTAGTGTACAACAGCTTTAATGTGCACTGAGTGCGCATCAGTTCTGCTAGTAAAAAAACGCTATAAAAGTCAATAAACAAGTGCTATCTATCTTCAAAAATGAAAAGATTTGATATGAGAAGATTTTTTGAAGCGATGGCGTATCTTACATAAAAATTTGACATTTCGGATTTCGCATGATTTTTCTCGTCACGATATATCTCGGTTCGTAGGATACATAGAGATAAAATAAACATTTATTATTAATTCGGACCCAAGTTGTCGATTGAATTTATATTCAGAAGTTGATCAGTCCAGTCTTTATTGAAAAACTGATAATTTCGGCCACACAATTTGCTGACAACTTGCTGACCACGTAAAAACACAGAGCGGTCTCGCGCTGCGCGTCCACTTGGCGCAAAACACTACCATGTCTCTTGATCACATATACTACTGTGATCAAAAAGTATCTGAACTTTATTTTTTAAAAATTGCTGGAAAACTAAATCAAATTTACTTTGTTAAGTTAATACATATGTCTTTCACATTTGGTAAAAAAATGATGGCATTCAAGCCGTTTGAAAATGACAGTTGTTTATGTCAATGAAGATTTTTGTGCGCGGCGATTTTTATTGAGCAAAGAATTTGTTTGAAATTTTACGTTACGAATGAAATTTTGTTCACAAATACATTCAAAATGTTACAATTATCGCCATAAGCTTTTTGCATGCATTTGTAAATGAAATTTCGTTCATAACGCAGAATTTCAAACAAATTCTTTGCTTGTTTAGTTTTCGATAGTTTTCGATAAAAACAGAATTATGCACGTTATCTCAAGAAAGTAACCGTTACTTTTTGAAAAAAGTCGTTACCATTACTCGTTACCAATTTTAAAAAGTAACGCATTATCGTTATCGTTACTTAAAAACTAATGATTTGTTATTTTTTCGTAATTTTTTTTGTAATGCTAAAGTAAGTTGTTAGATTTTAAAATTACATTAGCTGATAATTAATTTAATATTAAATGTGAAATCAATATTTAAACTCTCTACTAACTAGTTTGTATATAGAGCAAGTTTTTCTCTATATTAAATTTATCTATTATTATCTACTTACCTACTTTTACTAATTCTTTATTTTCTTAACCTTCAGTTAACCCACAAAGTTAGTGTAACTCCCCCCCCCCCTTTCATAATTTAGACGGTTTTTTCTAATTCCTTTTCATTTATTGCAAAATATCTTTTATGCTATGATATTTTAGACTTTCTAACTCAAATTTTTTTTTTTTTTTTCCTAAATGCGATAGAGTAAAAAAATTAGTTAAAATTGATGCATTACAATCTGAGATAGAAGCAAAAGAAAACGCTGGGTTAGAAATACTCGGATGTGAGTAGATAGGGACTATTTTTTTGAGATATGAGTACTGAGGGTTAATATTGTTATTTTAACATTCATTTTTATAAGAATTTAGATTAAACATTATTTTTAAATTTAATATTCCCTGGAAATAAATCGATGAAATCTTTATTAATAAACCTATTTCAGTGTAATTCATAATGAAATGAATCAATTGATAGAGATTTCAGCGACTTTCAGCGATTTCAGCGATTTATTTCCGCTCCTACTATTGTGTATTACAATATTTATTGCCCGTACCAAAAATTTATTACAGTATAGATATATATACAATATGTAATGTGAATTATATATTTTCAACATTGGGGCAGTGCCTATTATTAAAACTATTAAAACACTACAGTATAAGATATTAATACAAAATATTGTTTAAAAAATTAAGAATAAATTTTAAAATAAAAAAATAATAGGAAACTAAAGTAACGGTAAAAGTAACGGTAAATTCGTTATTATAATGACGTTTCAAATAACGCGTTATTTTCTAACTCTGGATAAAACTCGCCACACACAAAAATCTTTACTGACATAAATAACTGTCATTTTCAAACAGCTTGAAAGAATGCTATGATTTTTTTATCAAATGTGAAGGAACTTGTTGTACATGTGTACCAACTTAGTAAAGCAAACGGATTTGACAGTTTTCTGCAATGCATTAATATGCTTTTTCATGCTTTCTCGTTTTTTCTCATGTTTTCTTCGATACACATGTAACTTCGGATGACTAGGCATGTATTCCTGTCACTGTGTGCACACAACGATATTAACGTTATTGACACTTAAATGCAAATTTAATAATTTGCACTTAAGTCATGCCAGGAGATATGAGACAGCATACTAATTATTGTTTACTAATCGTTCATAGATTCCGAGCAATATTCAGTGAGACACATAAAATATAAAAAATATTTATGCTAAAATTCTATAGTATAAGCAACGTAGGAAAATCACCGATACCGACATACCTTGTTTTTAGACAATATTTCTTACAAAAGATAAAAATTTGTTAGATTTCTAACAAAAGATAAAAATAAAATAATATAATATAGGGCTATGAACTACTGAGGTTATTGCGTGAGTAAAAATACTTTTATAAACAATCTACAATTTTGTACAGACGTTTTGACTCTTATCAGATCATTTTCAATGTTCAATAATAAATTTAAAAAGTTACCGGTAACTACGCAAGATGTTCAACAATTAAAATATGATGAGCGCATATTATACTCGTAGGTTGTGTAAAAAAGCGAGAGTTCTAATGCAGTCTAATACAGAATATATATATATTATATATAAAAAAGACCTTTAGACATCTAATTAAATATACAGTCAACTACGAATGCTTTAAAGCATTTTTTGATTGATCAATTTTTTGTGTAAAGTTCTTTCTTCTGATTGGTTAAACGCTTCAAAGCATTTGTAGTGAGACTTTGACTACAGCTTAAAACGAGAGAATCTCGATCATGGCTCGATTGGACCATTAATCACGGCTGAATGTCTAGGGGCTTCTTAGTCTCAAGCACTATGAGTGGCTCATGTCCAATCAGGTGCTCATTAAAAGATTGTTATATGTAATTATTGATCTTGTTACAGGTACCCGGATATATGTACACTAAAGGATATAATTACAAATTGGGAGATAAAAATATTTTGTGGAAAAAGGATCCTATTTTTTATTTAACAACTCTAAGACCTACTGCACGCGATATAGATGTAGTAATTAAAGAAATGAAGAAACTCAAGATCGCGTCGTTGCAGTGAGAGCTAAAAAGTGATATATCTAGGAAAGAAATAGAGCTTGTAAATAACACAATCCAATAAAAAAATTGCGTCAAATAGGGCTAGCAGTTCTTAATGAATTCACGATTCCTAAATCCACATCCGCCAGCGAAAGATGCTCATTACGTCAGATTTTTTAGATAAATTAAGTAATATGAGTAAAAAACAGCGTTTTTTTTTATATTTACCATTTTTTTGTGTCCAAACGAAATTTTATTTTTCAATTTTATTAGCATCACTCTAAAGAGCGAATCTTCATTTTTAAAACGAATTTTTATTTTTTACTGTGCGATTTTTTTTTTCATCGAATTATGAACGTTTTCATTAAATTATTTAAGCATTAAAAATCTAGCTTCGAACGTTATAAGGCTTGAATATTCTTACTTAGTATTTATTTTTCAATTTCATTAACGCCACTTTAAAGAGCGAATCTTCACCTTTAAAAAAAATTTTGATTTTTTACTATGTGATTTTTTTTTCATTGAGTTATGAACGTTTTCTGAAATGTAAAATGATGGCTCCAAATCAGCGAATTAAATCTGGAAAATAGACAAATTTGTATCAAAAAAATACCTTAAACTTTCCTTAAAAGTCGCTGATACAGAAAAACTTAAAATACAGAAATTTAAAATGGCAGATCCATTATGGAGAATCAAAATGCGAAAAATAACATTCGATTTGCCATATTAGATCCGCCATTTTGAATTTTTGTATTTAAAATTTTTCAGATCCGGTGATCTCTAGAAAGCCTAAAATACTTTTTTTTATTTAAGCATTAAAGATCTAGCTTCGATCGTTATAGGCTTGAATATTTTTATTTAATATTTATTTAATTACATTACACGGTCTTAATAAAATCACTTATTATTGAAAAATAAAATTCATTGATCCACAAAAAAATGATAAATATGGCGAAAATATGGTGTTGTTTTTGGCTTATATTATTCGATTTATCTCAAAAATCTAATGTGATGGACATCTTTCGCTGACCAATTTGGATTCAGCGACCTTGAATCTATTAAGAAATGTAGGTTATGGTCGCCATAGAAAAAAAAGGTCAAATTTTATCGAACAGTGTAATAATTAAAGTAAAAATAAATTTTACTTCCATCCTTGGGAAATGTCTGCATTTTTTGTTTTTACTGAATTTTTTCTTTCATGTTATATTTTGTAATATTAAGCAATTTTATTATATTTTATAATAATAAAATATAATATTTTAATTGATATAATTTTTAAATATACAATAAAGAAATATACAAAAAACACCCTAATCGAATAAGCATAAAAAATGATAAATGAAAAAAATGCCTCCAAACCAAATCCAGTTTTGAGCACATTACATTGTTAAGCTCGATAAAAGATTATTTTACACCAAATTTCAATCTGCTAAATTTATCCATGTAGTAACAATGGTGAAAAACATCTATTTCAATTTTTTATTTTTATTTTTTTATCGTGTACATTAAAAAAGCTGAAAAAATGTGACGCACTTTTTCGCATGATATTACATCTAAAAAAATTTGTTTAGATCTTTGATGAAAAATTTGAATTCAAAAAAGTTTTGCATGTTTTTTATTGAAAATATTTGAGTACTTTAAAAAATTATGGTAAATTAATCATTCTATAATGGAATATATCGTACTCAGATTTTTTAAAAGAGTGTGGAGCATTGTTTCAAAAATTAAAAATCAGTTTTTAAATATATTTTTATTTATATTCAGCATGTGTAAAGAATTAACCGTCAGTTTCACAACTGACGGTTAATTCTTAATCGAGGTTCAACTTATTCATTATCTCTTTTCAATTCTAGAATTGAAAAGATGAGAAATAAGTTGAATTTTGGTTAAGAGTTAACCAGGAGTTGGGAAACTGAGTGAGTGTTTTAGACAGTGTTACGCGTCATTTCATCTTTTTCTAACCACATGGGAAAAGAAATATCAGAAAACTGATAGTGCACGGAGCGTACAAACGCCAAATTACATCTCTGCCCGCTCGTCATGAAGTTGAATCCCCTTCTCTCTTAAGCTTAAAGAAACACAATAGGCACAAGGAATGACAAGCCAATTAAAGCCAATAAAAAATCTAATTGACTCGTTCCCTGTTCCCTGTTCCTATTGTAAACAATTGATGACAATAGAGAAAAATTTCAGGGCGCTCCTCGTCTGACGCTGGTAATTTCTTTGTTGTCTCTATTTCTATCAGTAAATTTCATACAGTATTGCCTGTGCCTATTGTGTTTTCAGCTTTAAGATGCATTTAAATTACAGCATCAAGCAGCGAGAGGAACAATCATCATTTTAGAAAGAATCGTTTTTTTAAAAAGAAGCGAAATGGATGATTTATTAGATGTAAATAGTAAATTGATCAATTATATACTACAAATTATATCTTCAATATATATAAATGTATTGAACAAATAAGGATTTCAACAGGTTTTGTTAAATTCTTGTGTTTGCGAAACTATCGTGAATGAGACTAAGATAGTTAATCATAATTGCGTAGCAGGATATTCAAATGTTCCTGTGGAATAGTAATTCAAGATAGTTTTATCCATAATATGATAAGAGTGTCATACCATTGAGCATCGGATCGGAATGACAGATTTCTCACTAGGATTGAGCATTCTGCTCCATAACAGTTTTCCTATTCAATAAAAACGAAACAAAATCTAATATAAAATATATTTTACCGTTATGGCTCCTGCACACTGAACGCGGAAACGCTTGCCGCGCGGCAAAATGAGATGCGGTAATTAATGAACACATTAGGAGCTGTAAGTTTATTGGATATCGCATCACATTTTGCCGCGCGGCAAGCGTTTTTTCGCGTCTAATGTGCAGAAGCCATTACGATGCTATACATACAACCCGTAATCTCGCAAAAGTTACTAGGGATTGCGTTCGTAACATTACGTGTGTTTTATCTTTATGTGTCCCATAGAACCATAATCCTATGAAATTTCCGTAAAAGTTACTAGTTATTACCAATATTTTTTCTAATTTTATCTATTTATGGCATTTTTCGATCCGACAGATTTATTTTTGGGTTGGATAATGTTCTACTATTGGTTAACGTTACATATTCCATCAATAGAAGAGCAACAATGTCATTAATCCAATCTAGATTAGTGCTTTCGTGAAAAAACAGATAATTTTACTATTAAAAGTATCGTTAAAAAAATCATTGAAAATGAATGGCGTTTTCAATAGTATTTTATAACAAGCTGAATGAGTTTTTGCCAATGGTAATATTTTATTACTGGCTAGTAATACTTCCAATGATTTTAATTTTATAATTTTATTGCTAAAATGAGTATTATTATTAATATTTTATTCCAGAATATATACACATAAAATTATGATTAAAAAAAAGTTTTTTCCTGAATTCGAGAACTAATTTAATAGTGCTTTGAAGCGGTCACCTATCCGATTACATATCGCCATCCATTATCCTTAGGTTTGTCGCGTCGCATACTCCAACATGCTCCAATATGTTCCCATTATAGCTTCTACTCACTCCTGCGTTCATTAGAGTAAGTACTATAGCAGGAATATATTGGAGCATGCGATGCAAACAAACTTCTTGATTTCTGAAATCATATGGCAGCATTTTGATCTACGAACCTATATAATCATGTATAGCTACGATATATTGGGAAAAAGTTCGTGGCGATTTTTTAGTAAAATTAAAGTGTTTTTCTTAGAGTATTGAAATCAATTTATTTAAACCAAATATGCTTCATTATTTTCTATAATATTTTGCCATTTTTGGGGCAGAGCCATAATTCCATCGCGATAGAACTTCTGTGATTTTTGATCGAAAAACTGCTTCAAGTGATTTTCACAGGCCTCTTTTGAAGCTAGCTTTACACCATTAAGAGAGTTCTGCAGAGACCTAAACAAATGATAGTCTGAGGGTGCTATCTCAGGACTATACGGTGGATGCATTAAATTTCCCAGCCAAGCTCTCGCAATTTTTGCCGAGTCATCAAAGGTGTGGTCGAGCGTTGTCGTAATGGAAGACGACACCTGTCCTATTGATTAATTCTGGCCGCTTCCTCTCAATTGCTTGTTGTAATCTCTGCAGTTGTTCACAGAGTTCGGAATTATTTGATTGGACGATAACAGCTCATAGTGAATTCCGACGATTCCCTTCCAGTCCCACCACACACACAACATCACCTTCCTCAATCCAGGTTTTGCGATTGCTTGCGCCTTCTCTCCTTTCTTTATCCACGATCTTTTTCTAGTTGAATTGTCGTAGGTGATCCATTTTTCATCACCAGTTATCATTCTCTTCAGAAATGGCTCAATTTCATTCCGTTTCAGTAGCGTATCACAAATGTTAATTCAGTCCATCATGTTCCTAACACTGATCTCATGAGGAACCCAAACATCGAGCTTCTTTTTGTATCCAACTTTGTGTAAATGATTTAAAATTGTTTTGTGATCGATGCCTAGTTCCCTGGAAATCTCCACAGTGCTCACATGCTTATCACGCTCGACTTTTACCATGATTTCATCGGACTTTTCAGTGATTGGTCGACCGGAGCGAGGTTCATCTTTCACATCGAAATTTCCAGCACGAAAGCGAGCGAACCATTTCCGTGCTGCTGATTTTGATAGAGTATCTTCACCGTAAATAGCGCAAATTTTTTCTCAAGCCTGTGCAGCATTCTTGCCTTATCGTAGTGATATGAAAATGTAGCGAATTTTTTCCTTATTTATTTCCATTTTCAAAATAAAATAACTTTTGATTCACTTCATCTGATTTCAATCTTTTTCGGCTCAAAACAAAGGTTAAAATGTCACTTTTTAAACGCACGTCTAGTGTTGCGATTAGTAGTTGCTGATTAATAGTTGCCGACTGCTGAGCATTTAATGCCATCTAGCGGGAAAAATTCCACGAACTTTTTCCCACACTCAATATCTGTTCAATATATGGTCCTGATAGAAATTTGTGCAGTTCTGAACATTCAGTCAGTTATTGTTTAATATTTAATTTTAATGTTATAACGACTATTTTCAGGTTAGGAAATCGTACGCTGTACTTTCGTAGTACCAATTATTACGTATATCGTTTTCGACTAGAGATCTCCACGATCTCTCTTCTGTTGATAATATTATCGATACGGTCGATATAGTACGAGTTATGTATCATGATGTCCCTAAACAGTATGCAGTACAGGAGTGCATTCGGAAATCTATTCCTCAAGATAGGGTTCGTCCAAACCCATTTGTAAACGTTCATTTTTTTCCCCATTTTCCGTTCCCAATAGCGTTCAAAAACATATGTGAAAAATTCCCAGAATGTTTCCTACGTACCTCATTAGATAATGCAGGAAAAATCACCTGTCTTGCGCAGTGCATCAAATCACATAAGTGCGGTATATTTTCCACTTAGTATATGTTCTGTGATTTTCCAAACGCATATTCACACATGTACGATATAATGAATAAAATAATTAAAATAAATAAATTATCACACTGCATTGTGGAGAGTATTGAGAAAACACTGATTTTTGACGTAAAAAAAGAAACAAGACAAAAAAAATAAATGCAATTATTTAAATTGTTTAATCCCTTTTATTAACATGTGTTCTTATTTACAAATTAGTTATTTTGACATAATTTATAGTCTGCAGTAAGTTTTAATCTGTTTATTTACTACTAACTTTTCTGGAAATATATATATAAATATGTGTGTCATGAAGATTTATGTATTATTGAAGTTTTATCACCGCTACCAGATTTTATAACATCATACCATACTTACCATATTTTTTAACATTTTCACAGATTAAGTGATATATATCAGAGTTTCGAAAAATTCTAGCATCATGAACAGAGCCGGGGTAACTTACAAAGCAATCAACAAATTTCGTGTTAGAATCACATATTGCTTGTAATGTTATGGCGTATTGACATTTACGCGTAATATAAACATCTGAATTTTCCGAGGATGTTTTTATTGGCACATACGTTCCATCAATTACTTCAACATCATCAATACCAGCCATTACTTTAAGTTTTTCTTTTATTGCTACAAGTTCTTCTTACCTTGACCAACAAATAACTTTATACTATTTAAAGTACCAATTATATGCTGTTGGCGATCTTGCTGCATGCAGGATGAATTTGTGGTGGCACAGCTATGCGATCACCAAGCGTTTCCCACGATATGATTGCTTCGAAAGCATTTGATCGAGAAAAATGAGATTTTTCCTGTTTTCCAAACTTTATTTAAACAGACCTCAAATGCGGACGAACGTGTTTTACAGTAGATGCGGAAAGGATCTCACGGTGCAGTAGTGCGATAAAAAGACTATTCAACAGGAAGCGACACACGCTTGCTGTCGACGAGACAGAGTGGCCATGATGATCTGAATATTTCTGAGTATTTCGATTACGCGGATGCGTCGCTTAACAATCCACATCTTGTGGATTGATCGATTCTTTATTGAGTGTGATTAGATACCGTAAACGATATGGGTACTGAATGGTACGGAATGGGATATGGGTACCGCCCGCTTTGAAAGAGTTAACTTTCAATGTGACATACAAGCATGAACTCGTTAGCGTAACATAAAATGCGAATTGCTCTGATGCGACTCAACATCGCATCTAGTCATTGCACTGAAAATCAACAAGGATTAACATTTGAGTATGCAAACAAAACAATTTAATAAATCATTCTTATTCAAAGATAAAGAGAAGCTTGCGCGAGACATTGTATAATTAGAAGGTAACAGTTGAAGTCACTTAAACCTAAATGTTTAGTAAAGTATAGACTAGGCTTGGTAATATTGATAGCTTAGACAGTGGCCTTACGTAGGAATCCTTGGCAATCTTCACAATTGCGGTGCGTGCGATGCCGTCAGGACCGGGATGAACCTCCTGGACGCGTCCCATTGCCCACTGAAGTGGAGCTAGATTCGACTGCTTTATGAGCACAAGGTGATTAGTTGACAGCTGAGTTTCCTTATTAGCCATCCATTTGGTTCGTGCTTATAGAGAGTGAAGATACTCATTACTCCACCTGCGCCAAAAATGCTATTGGGTTTGCTCTACGCGTTGCCACCGCAGCAGCCTATTTTCATTGACGTCGCTCAAGTCAACACAAGGAAGACCATTCAAAGTCGTGCCAACGTGGTATTTGGCAGATTTTACGGCAACCTCCAAAATGAGATGCGTCGGAATGAAGCTCCATGAAATTTCCAACTCGCGCAGAAAATCCTTAATCTCGGACTGGACTTGTTGATCGTTATATATATCATATTATATAATTCTTGAATTTGTCTATGAGCGCCCACGAAAGTGATCCCGTTATCTAAATACATATGCGCGGATCTATCTCTACGCGAAATGAATCACTTAAAAGCGACAATAAAAGTTTCGGACGTAAGGTCACTTACTAACTGTAGGTGGATTGCCTTCGTGACAAAGCATACAAAAAACGAAACATATAACTTGTGACTCCGCGCGTTTCGACGCTTTCCCTTACGAAACAAGAGCGGCTCGGCATAGTCTACACCGCAGCGAGAGAAAAGTTTAGAAAAGTCTTAACTCGGCTGGCCGGTAATGAAGGCTTCTGATTAGGTTTAGCCTTAAAACAGGTTATACATTTTTGTATTATTCCACGCATGGGGGATCGCAATGATAGCGGCCAAAAGCGTTGACGCACGAAAGCCATCGTGTCTTGCAAACCCGCGTGTAAGTTTCGTGTGTTCATGCTCTATAATACGCTGAGTTAATATATGTTTGCGTGGCAACAGAATTGGATGGCACGCATTGAACGCGAGATTTGAATTTTTCAATCTCCCGCCAACTCGCATTTGTCCGCTTTCATCTAAGAAAGGAGATAGCGATAGGATATTATTAGAAGCGTTCAATTTCGTTCTTGATTAGTGCTTGATATTCGCGATAGAATGTTCGCTGTTGCACCGTTCTGCAAATACAATTTAAAGCAATAGATGTTTCATCAGGATACACGAAATCAGATACTGCGTGCTCTCAGTGCGCCTTGGATAATCTCAAACAACACGTTATGATGCGGCATATTTTATTTAAATTGGAATACTTATTTAGCAAGTCGTTGACGATGCAAGAATTGGAAATGGAAGCAGCTACGCGTATTTTCCTTTGTTCGGAAAGATCATTGTCTAAACGCGTGAAGACAGTGACCAGTGTTTTCCATCCCATTTTAGAAATTCGGGGCCATTTCACCACCTCTCAGCATTGATCAAGCATTGATTTAATCCTCGCGACAATATATCGGAGGATGCGACATGACGTCAGTGTTTGATTTCTGTTAGACGTTGAATTTCATTCATCCTATTTGCCACAAAAAACTGACCACCGCCGCGAGGGGGAGGTTATCCAGTTTAGGAAGGAGGAACGGACTCGTCCCATTGGATGCTATAAATCTTGCAGGATGAGTTTCGCAATCACAATGACCGAACCCAGAAAGCTCAGAGAGATCGAACAATTTAGCGACTTTCTAGAATATATGACCCGTTTTAATATAACGTGGGCTTCTGTCTCAAGTTTGCAGAGAAGTTGGAACATATCCTGTCACTGATTCCACTGCATGCCTAGAATACACGAATCTGCAGTATTATTATCTCTGACTAGCTACTACACTATAATGACTGGCACACGATCACAATTGTCTATTTCCAATAGTTCAGGGCAGTTCATTTGCTTAACTCGAATGCTCCTAATGTTAACAGCTGAATGGTTTCATCGCGAATTAGTTTTAATTCGTCGACTATATCCGCTCCGGTGAGCATGTCATCGACATAAAAATCCCGAAGAACGCATGCTGAACCGCAAGTGAATTGATGAGCGTGCTGCTCAGCCAAATGCTTAAGGCACCTGGTGGCCAGAAATGACGCTATACCGTAAGTGACGGTAATGAATTCGTACATATCGACATTAGCAGAGAGATCATCGCGCCAGAGAATCCTCTGAGAATTCTTTGCAGGCGCGTTTGGGACGGCACTAAAATCTGCCGATACATTTTTATGATCAGCAATGATGACATAAGCGAAAAAACGAAAGCATATCAAAATTGAGATTAAATCTTGTTGAACGGTCGGTCCCTAGAAGCGCGTCGTTTAACGATATGCCGGAACTGCTGCGGCAAGATGCATTGAATACAATACGGATTTTCAATGTTTGCTCGACTGTTTTGAAGACGCAAGTAGTGAGAAAGATAAAACGATATTGGTTTTTCCGCAATGGGTAGCTCTAGCTATCGCACATGCGCCTCAGCAATGAATATTCGTCAAGAAACGCCGCGTATTGAGTTTTAAGCGTAAGATCGCGTTTGAAACGCCTCTCAATGCCTTTCAATCGCTTGAGAGCTGCCACGCGAATCGCTAATGTTATTTAACATTTGCTCTCTGATCGGAAGCTTGACTATATCTACCCTGAGAATTTTGAGACACGTTGTCTAAAAAGTGACGCTCGCAAATATTTTCCTCCATTGTGTAATTGTCCGATTGCGCAGATATGTCGTCCATTTGCCAGGCACAATTGACATGTTCGTGTAATTCCGCATTGATTACGGACGCATGAAATGAGTGAATCCTTGAAGCGGTCGATATGATGCTGCCCAAACGACCCGCCAAAATCCAGTCCAATCGTGTTTTCTAGAAAGTTGAGTACTTGTCTGAAAACTTGATTTGACCAACGCATGTCAGATTCCAAAACAAATCTGCTCCGATTAAAAGATCATATCCGATATGTGAAATCGCGAATCAGCCAAACGATGTTGCGCGGAAAATTAAATTTGTCTCGCCCCGAAGAAACCGCTGGAATTTTATCACTAACCTGATCAGTCACGATGCATTTGATAGCCGCGGTATAAGAGTTGAATCACGATTGTAATTTGATTCTAACTACGTGATTAGACGAGGTTGCCGTTGACGCCGGAAATTGAGACATTTAATGGGCGTTTCTAAACCGAGAGCTTTCACAAATTTCTTAGATACGAAGTTCGCTTGTGCAATCCAACAAAACTCGGCACACCCTGCGCGAGTCGTCGCTATCGCAGACGAGTACGATCGCAGTCGAAAGCATGACTTGTTCGCTAAATGATCCTGAAGCATGAATCGCTAGGAGGAAGGAAGAGTTGCCTTAGATGCAACTTCCTTATCGGTATTGTTATCGGTAATCGAAGAGTCTGCAGCTAAGGGCATATGAAGCAGCGTATTATGCTTTGTCTGGCAGACCTTGCATTGATCGGAAGTGCATTTACTTGATGCATGAGAAGAGGAGCGCAAGCAATTGACGCAAAGTGTGCGACTGCAAATTTCCGCGGTTTTTTGCGATACCGGAAGTGCCACGAAATTTTTGCAATAATAAATGACGTGGCATTTAGGTTTAATGGTAGCCGTGCATAACGATGACCGCTTAACATTTGGCTGCGATTTTGTCTCGACCTTCTTTGCGGAAGTATTAGCCCTTGTGATAGCCTTGAGCATCTGACATCGATAAAATCTAACAGCTATTTAAGCGACGGCAACTCGTTGCCCGTTAAGGAAGTTTCCCACTCCTCGCGTAAGTGAGTGAGTTAAGTTTAGAGATTAAAATGAGGACTAGAAGATCGTCACAATGCGTCGTGGGACGCTTCAATGCTTGAAGAGCATGCAAATGTTTCGCGGCACCGTCATAGATTCTTCTGAAATCGATTGAATTTTCTTTTGCCATAGCCGGCAAATCCGGCAATTATAGCCTTGATGTGAGTTTGAATAATCACACGCTTGTTGTCATATCAGTTCTTGAGAATTGACCATGCGACGTCGTAATTAGCGTTGACAATTCTAATGAACTGATTACAGCATTTGCATCGCCGGTGAGTGACGCCCGTATATACTGAAATCTTTGCGTATTTGAGAGCGAGGTGTTGGAATGGATAACCGAATTGAATGTATCGAAAAACGGGAACTATTCATTATATTTGCCGGAAAATGTTGGTAAATTTAACTTAGGCGACCGAACATGCGCACCACGATGTAAGTCGTGAACACTTGAAGAGGATGCAGAGAAGATGGACGTTCGCAACGTCAGCGAAGGGGAAATGAACTCGCGGATCTTAGTGGATAACGCATAAAACGCTTCCTCGAAATCATCTCGATCGCAGCCTTCGGACTAATGATTCTAGACGCGATTGCGCGATCTCGTTATATTCCGCCCAATAGTGTTCGAGTTTCGTCTTTCGCTCTTCGAGATGAGCTACTATTGACGAGCTAATGGCGGCAATTGACTCTACATAAGTTCTGATACGCATACATGATGCCTTTATGGTCGCGCGCTGTTGCTTAAGTATCTTCGTTTCTGATTGGTCGACCATCTTGAATGCAAATACGAACGCATGTACGCAATGAACGCGAAGAGAACTTGATTGGCAACGGAGACAATGGTCTTTCTTATTAGGTTACAACTTTCAGCTTCCG
>NW_012130093.1:2958879-2962408 GCF_000143395.1 Atta cephalotes | reverse complement strand
AAGTATGTCTTGACCACTTTCGCAACATGGAGTCGAGCATTGTCATGCTGCAAAATCACTTCATCGTGTCTCTCGTTGTATTGCGGCCGTTTGTCAATGCTCGGCTCAAACGCATCAATTGCGTTCGATACCGATCGCCTGTGATTGTTTCAGTCGGTTTTAACAGTTCATAATACACTACGCCGAGCTGGTCCCATCGAATACAGAGCATGACCTTGGACGTCAAAATCATCGTTCTTGAAACCACTCACGACACGTTCTTTCACTAATAGCGGCCTCACCATAAGTATTTGAGAGCATTCGATGAGCCTCAGCCGCAGATTTCTTCATGTTGAAGCAAAAAATTAAAACCTCCCGCAAATTACGAGAATTTGGCTTGTAAACTGACATTTTCAATCGAGAATAACTTTATGATGCAGACACAAATCGACTAATATTTCTATGGGGTTATGTTGACAGATGCCCAAGTTTATTGTATGACATCTATTTATTTCGACCACCACTTACCGCTAAAGCCATCTATAGGAAAACGGCGGAAGCAAAGTTGTACACCTAATACTTTGTTACGCAATTAATCTTATGTGATAGATGCTAGATGTCTTCTAGTCGAGCGTTGTTGGACGGAAACGTTCCTCTCGCAGATGCTTCACTGTTGAGGAATGGTTTCCATTGCACGTCGTCTGGATTGAGCCTTGTTTCAGCCCGTAGACAGGATTCCGCTCACAAAACGTTGATACTGTGTCAGGATATGACATATGAGCCGGGCTGCGTCTCTGATGCTTAAACGCGAGCCTTTTATTGAACTGTGTGCTGCCGCTGATGCGACGCTTGCACTGATTGCTACTACTGCGACGCTTATCTCGGTGAGATAACCTTATCTGACTGTCAAATTGCTACTCGCCACTTCACTGAGGCCAAATACTTGACAGAATCCGGCTCGAAAGACCAAAGAAATGTTGGCGATCTTGCTGCGTGCAGGATGAATTTGTGGTGGCACGGCCATACGATCACCGTCCAATCGTTTCCCGCGGTATGATTGCTTTGAGGGCACTTGGTCGAGAAAAATGAGATTTTCCCTGCTTTCCAAACTTTATTTAAACAGACCTCAAATGCGGGCGAACGTGTTTTACAGTAGATGCGGAAAGGATCTCAACGGTGCGGTAGCGCGATAAAAAGACTATTCAACATGAAGCGAGACAGGTGCTGTCGACGAAACAGAGTGGCCATGATGATCTGAGTATTTTTGATCGATTACGCGCGTCGCTTAACAATCGATTTCTCATGGATTGATCGATTCTTTATCGGGCGATGTGACTAGATGCCGTAAACGATATGGGTATCGAACACAAGTGAAGGTGGATTTGCTAATATCAAATCTTTCTACAGCAGACCTGTCCACCAGAAATACAGAACAATATTTATGAATTATTCAAATCACATTGTTATAATAAAACAAAAAACTATTATAGTACATAAAAGTTGGTAGAAAGTTCGGACAACTAGGAAGTTTCCTGAAATTGCAGAAACAATTTACGATTATAGATTTGTTATAACTTGTTTTATTAAAATAATACAAATAATTTTTTTATAGATTTTTTCAAATTCCTATTCAGACAATTTACTATTTAAAGCAGATAAGAAATATTTGTATTGTTTTCTCAATTATTATGAGTAAATAGATACATATTTATATGTATATTTTATACGTTCAAATACATACCGATAAGAATTAGGAGTTGCTAAGAGCCAAATCATTGAAAGTAATTGCTTCTTTGACGTTGTTGGTCTACCAATATCAAAATTATTTTTCAAGTTTGAACCAAGAATTGTTAAAACTTCAAATGTGATACATGTAATCGGAAAGTAAGATTGGAATCGATTTGTATAATTTGATACAACTCTTTGATACTCTCTCAATATATCCTGCAATACGTTGTATCTTTTTCTTTTTAAAGAACTTCTATAATAAACAAATATTTTAATATAAAACATTCTGCAAACAAATTAAAATAATAATACGTAATCTTAAATTGCAATAACCTTTAATAATTCTTCAATTTCGTTATCTGAAGACGTTTCTAAATTATATTCACAATCTTTTAGAAGTTGTGTCCCCATAATGGTTGCAGTAGAAATAATATTTTTTTTTGTCATTCTTTTTCCTCAATCTTTACTCTACCGTTCGGCAGATTTTCTTATCGACCGCCATATTTATCCATGTGATCACGTGACATTTTCTGGACAAGTTAACCCCTGAGGAATAAGTTTCCGAACGCACCTCAGGTACAATGTTGATATGCTATACCATAATGGGTCTAGACCAACGAAGGTTTAAACCGAATTAGAATGTAAGAACCAATCAACTATAGTCGAATATTCCCCTGTTACAGTAAGGCATTATAAAACATGAGTATCTCAACGCATATCTGCTATTTTTACTCCTTTCCTCACTTCTTGCTCTGTTCTCACTCCGCCGCTGAACTGACAAGGTTACGGTTGTTATAACTTCTAAGCTGTTGGAAACCTTATAGCTTCGTATTTATATATTCGCACTTCGAAATTTTATCATAAGAAAAGAAACGAAAAGAAGGATATAAAAAAACTGAAATATTATATTAACGAAAACAAAAAAATGTATAAAATACTTTGTTGCGTTGCGGTAAACTGTATCAATAGATCAAAAAAAGATATTCGATTATTTAAATTTCCTGCGGATAATATTCGTCGACAACTTGCTATATTGCTGTAAAATAAATACATGACTTGTGAATAAACATCACTACTGTTGTATCGTTCAGAGTGCAAGGGCGCCGCTTAGGGCGTGGCGAAATCACAGATTGGACGTGGCGATATCATTTGGTAAGTTCTCGAAATCCTCCAATATAGGCGTTCGTGATGTAAGAAGTTTTATTTCCACTTACGAGTATTCGATGTGTTACAATCTTACGACGTCTCGCAATAGCGCTCGCAGTAACGGAGATTCTCACAGTAGTCACGTATCTTCTTGACTTTTCGGAATGACCCCGAGATGCTCGAGGCTTACGCTTTTATATTTACAAATTAGGCCGAATTAATGCGTGGTATTTTAAAGTAGAGTATGTCATCGGTTTTTGAAATCAAAAGTAGATGATTTGTAATGCTTTAACTGGTCTGCAAAAATTCTGTAGACGTAGACGGTTTGGGTATGATCTATTTGAGTAACATAACAGTAGTATCATAAGTATCATAACATTCTTCCCCCGTTAAAAAAAAAACGGAGGTTTGACGTTTTCTGTGAAAATCTCCTTTTTTTTACGCGGAATTTGTTACATTCACCCCGCGATTCTTTCGTTTGTTGATAATATACAATTATTATAATAATTAATATAATAGTACTATTCGAAAGTGTGTATGTATATATATATATATATATATATATATATATATATATATAGTAGTCGTCGCAGTAAGTAGCCGACGTAAGTAACTTCCGTTCGGTTACGGTTTTTACGTTTTTTTAAACTTTACCGTCGTCGTTGGTTACAACTTA
>NW_012130093.1:2947100-2958765 GCF_000143395.1 Atta cephalotes | reverse complement strand
TTCGTTAGTAATATTTACTTTTACGTTTTACGTTACGTTTAGTTATTATTACTACCGACCGTCTTTCTTGTTTTATATATATATATATATATATATATATATATAGTAGTAGTAGTATATATATATATATATATATATATATATATATATATATATATAATGGATTCCGGCAGAAATGCCGCAGAATCTCGTGCGTTTTTTAATTCTGCTGTGCATCTTATAATTCGCTTAAATTTAATTTCGTCGAGTCGCAAAAATTGGAATACAAATTAGTTCGGTCCGTTTCCCTAAAGATGGCTCCAGCTATGAAGTTGTGAATGGTTCATAGTGACAGCTGATTTTGGCGATTTCAGAGAGGTTAAACATCTGCTAATAATATATTAGTTTATATTGCTTTGAGTTTCATACAAAAATCTTGATTTTTACTGTGTTTGAATGTCGAATTTTGTGTTAACCAAGCAGCATTTGCAGGAGGTTTTGATTTTTTGTTTTAATTGGAAGAAAAGTGCGGCTGAAGTCCATCGAATGCTTGTCGAAGATTATGGTGACATTGCTTCAACTGATAAATCATGTAGGGAATGGTTTTGACGTTTCAAGGATGGAGATTTCAGCGTTGAAGACAAGCCTCGCTCTGGACAGCCAAAAAAATTCGAAGACAAAGAATTACTCGAAGAAGATCAGAGTCAAACACAAGAAGAGCTTGCAGACTCATTGGAGGTAACTCAACAAGCCATTTCTGTATGATTGAGAGCCATAGGAATGATTCAAAAACAAGGAAATTGCCTTATGAGCTGAAACCGAGAGACGTTGAAAAGCGATTTTTCACTTGCGAACAGCTGATTCAAAGACAACAGAGAAAAGGTTTTTGCATCGGATTGTGATTGGAGATGAGAAGTGGATATTCTACGACAACCCCAAGAAAAAAAAATACTATGCTAAGCCCGGTCAATCATTGCCCCATTGACCTAATCATCAACACCACGGCCGAACATTCATAGTTCGAAGATCATACTCTGTATTTGGTGGGATCAAAAGGGTCTTGTTTACTATGAGCTACTGAAACCTGGCGATTCCATTACGGGCGATCGGTATCGGCTACAATTGATTCGTTTGAGCCGTGCATTGCAAGAAAAACGGCTGAAATACGAGCAAAGACATGATAAAGTTATTCTTCTTCATGACAACGCTCGGCCTCATGTCGCCAATGTCATAAAAAAATATTTGGAAACACTCAAATGAGATGTTTTACCTCACTCGCCGTATTCTCCAGACATTGCTTCTTCTGATTACTGGTTGTTCTGAAGGATGCAGCAAGTCACCAGTTCATTTCTTTCGCAGAAAATCCAAAAATTGGATCGCCTCCAAAGACGAGTCATTTTTTCGAGATGGAATTCGAAAATTGAGAGATGGGAAAAAGTAGTAGACAGCGATGGACAATACTTTAATTGAGCTGTTCATTCATTTTGTTTTGAAATAAATGCATTTTTGAACACAAAAAACGGACTGGTAATTTGTACTCCCAATAATTTAATTTTACTATTTCCAGTTGGCTTAAATCCTTATGCTCTAGCTGTTTTCGCAAATGGGTTAAATTGTACTCTGGTAAGCAAGTTTGAATGGTTATAGCTTTGATGGTTCTTATTGTTTTTACAGTTATATCTGTAGTTACTAATTTACATTTTTCGTATAGCGCAATTTGTCCTGTTCTTACAATTTTAGTTCTATATTCCTTGCGATTTTTAATCTATAGTAATAGTTTGTTCATAAGGGGTGGAGTATAGCCATGCTCGTTGATTTTCGAGGGCTATCCATATGTATGATTAGATTTAATGTATCGTGTATTAAATATCTTAAAATTAGAATTTTGCACATACATTTGGATTTCACATAACGAATTTGTGTTTTCGTGTAATAGTATTCGCAGATATAAATATCTTATGCTAAAATCTTCACTTGTAACGTCATATAATGCTGATTTTCAGCTATTATAGTCTAATTTACTTCAATCAGAGTGAATACATTATTGTGGTCGAGTGTGGATAATGGTATAATCTTGAATATCATATTTCGGATAAGAGATTAGAGGGAATTTCAAAATGTGTATATTGGTTCGTTATAATACGCAACTTATATATTATATATATTTTCATCTTCCTTCCATCTTTTTTATTCTATTAATGTTCGATAAATGCTTTTAGACAATCGATGTATAAATTTAGTTTTTTGTCCTATTTTTATCTTGTAATTGATAACTGATAATTTCTTGATAATTTCGTATGGTCTTGTCTCCCTAATGAATCTAATTTTTTCGATCGACTTTTTCGCAGAATTTCGTCGTGAAGCAATACCTTGTCTCCTGTTTGAATGAGATAGCTTTAGTGTTTTTATCGTATTGTTTTTTGGCGATTAGTTTAGTTTTAATTATATGTTCTTTAGCGATTAGATTAGATCGTCCGTAGTCGCTCTTTTAACTCCTTGGCATAATCGTCATAACAGTATGTAGGATTTAGAAATTTTGTCAGTTCAGAGGGTGAACGATGCTTGGTATCCAAAAACTAGTTTAAATGGAGTATACCTTGCTATGTGTGGGGTAGTGTTGTATGTGAACATGACGTATGGAACCCCTTCATCCCAGTTTGTTTGATCCGCGTTAATGTAATGTCGCAAGTACTCTGCCAAAGTACGATGAGAGCGTTCTATGCACCGTTGCTTTCAGAATGATACGCAATTGTCTGTACTTTACTGATTTTTAATAGTTTACAGACATTTTTAAACATTTCTTATTTTTCTTAACATTTCTTATTTTTAAACATTTCTTCATTTTTAAACTTATGAAGATTTCACTTATGAGATTTCACTTATGAGATTTGTGCCCTGATCGGTCAATACTTTGTCAAGTATTCCATATTAAAGTCATTCCGTTTTTTTCATTTGATTTTCAGGTGTGTTAATACACATAATGAACATTAATCAATTATATATTGACTGTTTTGTTCGATGACCTTCTGCCATCCCCCGGGCAACTTCATAATACCATGTTCATAAAACTTCCCATCTTTCTCTGCGAGAAACTTGTCTAGGTGTTATTTGATGAGATCTTCAGAAGTAAACATTTTACCATTCAAGGAGTTTTGCAAGGAGCGAAAGAGATGAAAATCTGATGGTGCAAGGTCTGGGCTATACGGTGGATGTGGTAACACATCCCAACCATGTTACAACAATTTTTGCCGAGTGACCAAACTTGTGTGTGGTCTCGCATTGTCGTGGTGAAACATCACACCCCTTACGATTGATTAGCTCGGATCGTTTCTGTGCGATGGCATCACTTAATTTCTGCAGCTGCTCACAGAAGACATCGGAATTAATCGTTTTGTTCTTTGAAAGTAGCTCATAGAAGACTGATCCCTTCCAATCCTATTACATTGACAGCATTACCTTCTTTTGGTGAATCTCCGTCTTTGCTTGCCTTTCCGGTGCTTCACCTCGCCTACTCCAACTTCTTTTTCGGCTGACATTGTTGTAAACATTCCATTTTTCGCCCGTGATCATACGCCTCAAGAACGAATCGTTTTCTTCGAATCTTTGGTAAGTTGATCGCAGACTCATGCGATTTGTCAGATGAATTTCTTTCAACTCTTGCGGTACCCAAACATCGAGCTTCTTTACGAAGCCTAGCGATTTCAAATGACCATGAACACTTCCAACGGACACTTTTAGAGCGGTAGCAAGCTCCCGAACTGTTGAATGCTTATTCGCTTGCAATGCTTTCATTTCATCGTCGTCAATCTTGGAAGGCCTACCGGAGCGATGAGCGTCTTTGACTGAAAAATCATCATCACGGAATCGGGCGAACCAGTTCTGACACTGGCGTTTTTTGACATTTCTGTCGTAAACTCGACGCAACTTTTCTCTTGCTTCAGTTGCTTTCTTCCCGTTTTTGAAGTAATAAAACAAAATATGGCGAATATGCTCTTCAAAATTCTCCAAGTTCAAACCACAATTGCAAGCACAAAACTCGACCGAATCGCGTCAACTTTTTTTTGGTTTTTAAATTGAGTGTCAACAACAAAACGCGCGTAAACATTTGACATTCATGATCGCATACAAATAAACGTGAACAACGCCATCTATTGGAAAAAACGCAACTTTTTGAATAACCCAATAATTTTGAGTTAAATTGTTTTTCTATTTCGATAGCTTCTTGATATAGGTATAACTTTGGTATGGGTATAACTTTACTGAATTTAGTGAGATTATCTTGGAAGGTAATATATATTTATTAATATATATTTATTTCCATGGTTGTTCATCGTTAATGGGCCGACGATGTCTAAAGCATATTTCTCGAAGAGTCGTCGAGCTGTATCCGTGATTTCCAGTGGCGCCTTTGTTCTCCCTTTTAATTTATTTTTCTGGCATGTTTCGCATCTCGCGATATAATTTTCTACGTATTGAATTAATGGCCAATTGTGTTTCAATCGAATCCGTTTAATAGTTCTTTCCGTTTCTTGATGTCCTCCTAAGGGTGAATTATGGTATTCATAAAGTATTCGTTGTTTATCTGCGTCATTATATTCGTTCATTTTATCGCTATTTCCTTCGTATGTTTTCGTTTCTTCTGGTGAAGTAATAGTACTTATGCATTGACTTAATGCGTCCGTATGTGCATTTTGTCTGCACGAATAATCTCGTAATCATATTTCTCTAATTTGAATTTCCATTGAATTAATCTTAATCCAGGTTTACCAATTACATTAAACAACCATACTAAAGGCTTATGATCAGTTATTATTTTAAATTTTGTGCCATACAAATACGGTCGAGAATGCTTAACTGCCCAAACGATGGCTAATAATGCTTTTTCGGTAGTATTGTAATTATACCCTCTGCTGTTGACATTATGCGACTAACATATGCTATTGGTCTGTCTTGACCCAAAATCCTTTGAGAGAGTATAGTCCCGATCGCATGATCAGATGTATTGATAGTCATAAAAAATTCTCGTGTGAAATCTGGATATTGGAGCACGGGTGCGATAATCAATTTAATTTTTAGCAGTTCGAACGCATTTTGTTGTTCGACTGTCCATACGAATGATTTTCCTTTTTTTGTCAATTTAGTTAGAGGTTTAGCGATCTCGGAAAAATTTTCGATATGCATCTCCGTGGTATTTATAATGTTGATCAGACAGAGATGATTTTTTGGCTCTACCAGACAGTTTCCAATAAGTATTCCTTGCGCTTCTTCGACTTTAATTATTCGCGTATTTTTCGTAGTTGTGATGACTTCTATGAGTACCTCACAAAGTTGATTCTTATTATTTTGTAAGAATATAATTTCAATATGCTATTTTTAAAAGCTTGTTGCTGTAATCGCAAGATGTTTTCGTAGGAAATCAACAAGTATGTCTTCGTAGTCGATTGGAAAATCATCTGGAATTACGTACATGGGGTACTGTATCTGGCGTTCATTCAATAGTATGATAGTAGTTATTTTTCCTATAACAGTTATTTCGTATTCTCCAGCTAACGTCATCTTGTCTTCATATATTAACGTTTCTCCCCTCAAATTATTCATAGTTTTACGAGGGTTACTGCTGCTCCAGTGTCGAAAAAAAATTTAGTGTTTCCTTTCTTGAATTCTTTGATTTGCAAATTTATTAAACCAGCCCTGTACTGGTTCGTGGCACCTCAATGACTTGCGAAATTTGGTAATCGCGTGCAGGTTTTGGCGGTTTCGTCCTTGCGAAATCTGCTTCTTCTTCTCCTTCCATCGCCATTTTATTTTCTGCTATACCCTGTCTTCGGGTTTTTCCGTCATGCGTTTTCATGCTTCCTCCTGAGCGTCCATTTAACATCCAGCATTCGTTACAGATGTGTCCTGTTTTTTTACAGTAGTTGCAATATTTTGCAGCTGTATTTATGTTACCTTGTCCGCTCAGCTTTGGCAACAAATGTCGATCAGCGTATCTGGTTCGACATTCTTGACTGGACTGTGACCCATTTTCCCACAATATGATCCTCGGTGATGATTTGACAAGTTTAAATATTGAGAATTGCCAAATGGTCCCTTGATTTTTTTTTCGGCAGTGGCTCCTGCTATTGCTTCTTGCAGTGTAGCATAATGTTGTGACCACAAGCAGTTCAATTTCGCAATCCTATTTGGAAATTCTGTAGAGCTTGTTTTTGAATAATATCTAGAATTATATGTTTTCGTTCGCTGTTATGCCCCTGTCCTTCGATCATTGACTCATATAATTCTATTGATAAGTTATCGACTCTCAAGTCGTATTGTCTAGCGTTTCTCGCCCGAATTTTGTTTAATAATATTAAATTCTATTTTTAAGTGAGTTGTACTTCTTTTGCTAAGAAGCATAACTCACTTAAAAATAGAATTTTTTAGCTAGTTTCTATCTCCGATTTTAATTGTTGGAAGTCATATATATCCCGTGTCTCGAAATCTCATCATTGCTTTGCCTTTTAACTTGATGCACAATATAACATCTAGTAACGTTCTTTCATCTATTGAATTTATGTTTTTTATGGCATATGAACATGCGCTTAGAAATTCTTTTAGTTTAGCCTGTGAATTTCCATCGAATTCGGGTATCATTTCTCGTACTTCTTTAAGTTTCATATATTCGTTTACGTGTGTGTACTGGTTGCGTATGTTCTCGGTCATACGTCCGTAAATGCTGTCTAAACAATAATTGTTCCGCGCGTGTGTCACGTGCTGAATATTTCGATGGTCCTCTGATTTATCTATTCTTTTATGCATAGCTTTCATTTCTTCCCGAGGTTCTCTAATTCCCAACATTATGTTACGTAAGGAATCTGTTTGCAAATCGTTATGGTCGTTTCCAGCTGATAATGATGGTTCCATTACAGCTTGTGCTAATTCTCCGGACGGTGCTGTCGATGCTTGTCGTGTCGGTGCTTTGCACTAGGCGAAGTGTGGTGCATTTCTACGTGTTATCTCCGTATTTTCTTCAGGATTAAAAATGCTTCTGATGTAAGGGAGCATTCCCGTCTGAGGGTGACTCTACTAGGAGTTCTGCTATGATTTATTCTGTCTCACCTATCGTTATTAAACGTATTATCGTCGTTTCCCGATTCGGAATTTACAACCTTGTTATTTTCACAAGAGTCTTGCTCTTCGTTTGAATTTAATTCGATGAGATTTATTCGATTTTCATAGGTTTCGCGATTTACAGTAATTTCGTGATTTTCGCGGTTGTCACGATTCTCACGATCCGTCTGCTACAGGTAGCGAATTTAACCGTTCTATTGCGCGCTGTGCTTGTGGATTTAATAACTACGATGCGTTCGGTAAAAGGTTATCAGTATTGTCTGATATTCACGTGTTTTAAAAAAAATTTTCGACTTACAGTAGTTACTTGTAATTTGCTTAGTCTGCATGGTCAGCTCGCTGTTACCGATATTGAGGTTGGTCAGTTCGTTGCTGCTTCCTTGGATTGTCGATGCGTAGTCTGCTCTGCTTGGCTCCGACGTGCGTTGTCTTTAGTAAATTCCAGTATGGTAAAGACTATATTCTGCTGCCACCAAATGTTATATGTCGCTCAGGTTACAAGGGTGCCGCTCCGGACACCGTTTATAGAATTTATAGGTCAGGCGTTAACCAGTCGTACCATCAAGATATGACATGCCTCTCAGGGCGTGGCGGAATCACAGATTGGACGTGGCGGTGTCGTAAAGTTTGATAAAGATTCGAGGTCCTTTATTAATATAGGCCAGCATTCGTTGTTTAAAAAGTTTTATATTCACTTACTCGATGTGTTACAATCTTATGACGTCTCGCAGTAGCGCTTGGAGATTCTCTCAATAGTTCTGTGTGACTTTTCAGAACGGCGCCGAGGTGCTCGAGGCTTATGCTTTTATATTTACAAAGTAAGCCGAATTAATGCGCGGTTGCATTTTAAAGTAAAATATGTCATCGGCTTTTGAAATCAAAAGTAAGTGACTTGTTTTGTGATGCTTTAACTGCTGGTCTACAAAAATTTTGCAGACATAGATTTTGGGTATAATCTATTTGGATCATAACACTACACTTTCTCACAAATGAAAAATTTTCTTCAAATTGACATACATATTTGGCATCTTATCTAGAAATAACCTGAACACCAGACACTCTTCCTGCACTAATATTACGATAGATATTCTGATTCAACTGATTTTTAGAGCAAAAATGGAATGAAAAGAGCTACAAAATTTCAAGCAGCAAATACAAACCTGTCAATCATAACCTGTAATGATCATAACCCATCACAGCTCAGTGATAGAATGAGGACAGAGCAAGGAGGGAATAAAAATGGACGCGAATACCTATGTTTCTAGTGCTCTAGTTACAGTCGAACGACAGGGAAATGCTCGACTTTAGTTAATTGGTTCTTATATTCTGATCCAGTTTAAACCTTCGATGGAAACTAGGCCATGTATTTTTTGTACTGCTATCATACAATTGTGCCGTATATCTCGTGGCAGTACGGTAACAGCGATATTTTGTGTGGATATTATGAGATATCGCACGTTTGATTATCTAGGGATTATCTACTTATCTATCATCGATCAGTGATAAAATCTTCAGTAGTAAAATATTGCCATTGGTAAAATACCATTGAAAGCATCTGAATCGTATAAATGAATAGCTTTCAATAAGTAGCGAATGATATTCCTATTGACAATAATTCAATGACAAAATATATCACTGATCGAATGATATTCCTTGATATTGGACTACATCCAATGATAAAGTATTTTAGCACTGACTGAAGTATTTTCTTATTGAACGCCTTAAGTAGTAAAATCATTCGATAATGATAATGTCGAGTTCGTATAATTTTATCATTAGTTCAAATGATTTTACTATTGATCCGAATGATAATACCATTGACACTTTCCGTGGTGGACAAATCCGCTGGGATCGAATATACTATAAATTTGACGGTTTAATTAAAACTTTTATTATAATCAAAATATATTCTGTAGTTTTCTTATAAAATAAAATAAAAATAAACAATATAACTCATTAAATAAAAAATATTACCATTTACATGTTCGCATTTTGCGGCTCCATAAGACAAAGGATGTAAGCACACAACGCAATTGCATTCCGACGTCAAACAATTATCAATATCAAACATTTATTAATAATTCATATTTATAACAGTTTGCAAATTCTAATAAAATAATATTTAATAAAATAATATTTACTGTAAAAATATATATGAATATGTAGAAATCATCATGAATACAATAAATGATCCATTTTTCTGTTCCTGCACTACTCTCTTCAGAACTCTCTTTTCACGTAATTGCGGCACGTAATTGAGAAATATCTGCCGTATGTACATATGCAATCCCTAGAGCCTATTCTACGATGACCATAACATAAGATTACAACATAAATCGCAACACGCAAAATGTACACGCAATGTTTGTCGAAACAGCGAAGCGTTAATGGTACCATCAATTGTTTCTGATTGACTGTCGTGACAAACGTATGCATTTTATATAAACGTGACTTAATATGTCGACTTTTTAAATTTAAATAAAACATAATTAAGTTGGCAGCGAAATGATATTTTCTTTACGTTAACATGAGAACAGATGAAAAACATATTAATATAATCAGTTGATATGTTGATAAGTTGCACATACTTGAAATGAAACGAAGAAATAAGGAAATTGTTATATAATTGTTAAGAAATTTTTAATTAGATAAATTGTTCATTTAAGCAATAGAACACTATTAATAACAATTGTAATTACTTACGTCAGTTACGACTAATCGTACATCGGGCGAGAGAGGTTTCCGATTACTACATTTTCTTAATTATGGAATTACTAATTCCATAATTAATTCCAGTAGCATTTTATATTGTTCAGGCCAGAGTCGAATGTAAGCAAAAAATTTTTCAATATCAGTTAATCTAATTTTGCGAAACAGGTTAAATAGGAAACCTTGTTGTCGTCTTCTTTTATTGATTGGCCTGATCCACCAACGTCTAATTTTTATTTCTTGTGCTTGCAAAACAATCATTTGAAGCGCAATACTTTAATTTAATAATAATACTTCAAATTAATAATAAAATAAAAAGCGTTATGAGGCCTATCTTCAAATCCCCGTCTTTAAACTTATAGTGAATTCGATCATTCGCACTATACTAGATCAGTGCATATTAAAAATTGCTTTATATAAACTATCTCAATGCAGTGATACAATATAATCAACTTTGACAATGAAATGATACACATATATTTTGTTAAACAAATAACAACGTAACAATATCATTAGTAGAGATTAGTTAGTCGTTTAAAATATTTATATACTTTTACATTTAACTTTGCTAATTTCATGCAAAATAGCTTTTAATATGCATTGATCTAGTATAGTGCAACTGACCGAATTCGCTATTACAATTAATAATCTCGCAAACAAACAAATTGCTTTCATCAGATCATCAGATCAACGTTCTGATTGGCTGTCTCGACAAGCGTGCTGCGATTTAGGTTATGGTCTTACAGTCATTGTAGACTAGGTTTTAGTAACTTTTGCGAACATCCAGTGCGGATTACGGATTGCGGACTGTATGTGACAGCAATTACAATTCAGTATTTTTAGAGCAGTATTCGCAAAGATTTGCACATTTCGGGCCGATTCCGACGAGCGACTCCCAATAGCTCGAGGATCGGCGGCCGAGTCACTGGGCGCTCACGAGATACTCTGGCTCAGGAGCGTCTCTGTAGCTTAAACAGCGGAAGTCATTCCTTGCGTTAAAAAATATTTTTCTTGTAAAATAATTTTTATTTTCTTAAAAAAATCAAATACTAAATTTTCTAAAATATTTTGTCTTCCATCTCAACGGCGGATAGATTGTCGTCCTTCACCAACACCATTGCATCTGTCTCTATATTGGATTAGTCTATATTTATATTTGGATTAGTAAACCATTTGCTTCTCGTCTGTAGTGTTTGTAGGTACTCTCTGTGCCATCGTTTCCAGAAATACTGTCTTATCTTCTGAAGATGCTGCCATCGCGATAGTTTATTATCTGAAACATCTACGAAATTATTCTGAACAGGTTCCAATAATGAGCCCTCAATAAGAAAATGAGTTGGGATTAAAGCTACCAGATCGTGGAATCAGAGGATAAAGGAATTAGAGGTTTCGAATTTAACATCGCCGCAATTTCTATTATTCAATGTGTTGTATTCCTCATAAGTAAGGATGAATCTTCGCGTGTTTAAATGCCTTTTTATCGCCTTCACGACCGCCTTCCACAACACTCCAAAATACAGGGAGCCGGGAAATATAAATCTCCGTTCAATCTTCCGATTCACTAATTCCTCACCGATTTCATTTTCGCTCTTTGCTAAAAATTTGTAGACTTCATATAATTCTCGCGCTGCTCTTACAAAGTTTGTCGCGTTATCGGAATATAGCTGCGAGCACATACTTCTTCTTGCCACAAATTATCTTCTCAATGCAGCTACGTATGAAGGCCTCGATGATTAATACCGTTATCAATTCCAAATGCATCGCTCTCATGTGAAAACATACATACAAAAACGATACAAAACGGTAACTACCTTAACGGGAATTCTCGTCTTCTACTCTCTCTCTCTCTCTCTCTCTCTCTCTCTCT
>NW_012130093.1:2939456-2946779 GCF_000143395.1 Atta cephalotes | reverse complement strand
ACTCTCTCTCTCTCTCTCTCTCTCTCTCTCTCTCTCTCTCTCTCTCTCTCTCTCTCTCTCTCTCTCTCTCTCTCTGTCTCATTTGCATCAGGCCTGCATAGTCTATCCTGGCAATGGAGAAAGGTTTCAAAATCTGTTGTAATCCTGTTTTTCGAGAGATCTGCCATTTAGGCATACGGAGTTTGTATTTGAAACATTTAACACAACTACGTGTTATCCTTTTTTTTGCTTTTCTTCTTCCATTTAGAGGCCAATACTTTTGTCCAACGAATAATTGCTCTGGGCCACAGTGTAATTGCCGTGCATGCTCCTCTTGGAAAATCAGCGTGACTACATGGTGCCCAGCTGGCAGAATTATCTGAATGCTTCTGAATCAGACGCAGACGCTCTCCTACTCTGATCATTCCTTGGTCGTCCAGAAATGCGTTCATCTTGACTAGCTTACTGGCTTTGCTACCGGCTGCTGCGCTTCTTTGATCTCTTGAGCAAAAATGTCTCTTTGAATCTTCGTAAGATAGTAGTTTCCGCCTCTTTTATCTCTTCAACTGATAATGATCTATCTCTTCTACTTCCTTTCAATTTCGCTATGAACCTTTCAAAGGGCGATGACACGCTATAACCTAGAATACGAAGAGTATTGATCAAAGCCTCAGAAGGATAGAGAAAGTTGTTACCACAATTCTTTTTTCTGTTACATCCTCTTTGGACATACTTGGTTGTTGAGGCCGATGCCTGCAGATGTAAGCCATCCCAGGCCTTCCCACCATAGCTCTTTTCTAATTGTTTAATGGTAGTACCTCTAGATAGGAGATCCGCTGAGAGCACATAATGCCAACATGGCATTATTCAAGCGACAACTCTTGAATTTTTGCCTCTCAATTGGCCACGAATATTTTCCATTGATTAGATTGCGTTTTTATCCACTCTACTATAGTTGAGTTATTCAATGAGAACTGCGCGAGAAGTTTGGTTAATTGCTTTTGCAATCCGATTGCCTTCTTGAGACTATTGGCTTCCGTCAATACATATGGAAATTGTCGTCCATATAGAAATCTCGTTTTAGGACTCTCACTATCAAAGAGAGATCTTCTTCTGAAATTAGACCTTCAGCTTGCTTGACTGAGAACTCCTTTTTGTTCGGCAGCAACTTCTTCTCCTTGATTGCTTCAATAGTCAGTTCCTTTAGGCAACATATGGCTAAATATGGAGCACTAGTAGGTCTATAAGTGACTATGTTTCAACTGTAAGATTAATGCTTGCAATGAGAATTCTTGATTTTCTCGCCAAAGTATCAACTGAAGATCTTCTTTCGCCACCCATATTTATGGAACATTTTTGTAATGCTGTCATTACATCATTCATGCGTGCGGAATCTTATTATTATTCCTAATAGATCATTTTGCAAGTTAGGTCCTGCCATCAGCTTCTCATTCAATAACGTCTCGTCGAAGTCTCCACCGAAGCATCAAACATTTAGAATTTAATTGTCGGATTTCAGCACTGGCTGATACGATATAAAGCAGTGTTCTTTTGATATTCATAATCCTCTTCTTTCGATCCTATCGATGCATGTCCTGAGGTTATGTATTCATAAATTCGTTACGTAGCTGTCGTATTTCTGTCTTATCTCCTTAGAGTGCGTTCTACATAACACGCTCGTAACGCCGCGATCACCCGTTCCACTAGCATGAGCGTTGCGATAAGTGGAATGAGCATCATGATTCGATCGACATAATTTTGTATTTACAGTGGCAGAGAGTAAAATATATTCGGAAAAATAAGAAAATGACTTTATATGATAAAGTACATACAAGTGATAAAATGTATGATGTTATGTCTCCTGATGATGTTCGACGTGCTGCTTCAGATAACATGATAAATGTCAATTATAACCTACTATAGATATTAGACATGATTCAATATTACATAACCTTACACGTATTATAAATAAAATGCTTTAACTTTACCAGATGTATAAGCTTAAATCCGCTGTTTTTTAGTCAGAAAAACACATTTTTTTTTCCTAGAAAGCAAAAACAAATTTATTCAAAGTACTTGCTCTCGCTAACTATACATTTTTCCCATCTTTCGGGCAATTTGTGTGTACCATGCCAAAAAAATTCCTCACCTTTCGAGGCAAACCATTCATCAAGCCATTTTCGGACGTCTTCGTAAGAATCGAAGTGCCACTCAGCGAGCGCGTGGCCCGAAAACAGGTGATAGTCAGAAGGTGCCAGATCTGGTGAGTAAGCGAGATGGGGTAGCACTTCCCAGTTGAGTGTCTCCAAGTAGTTTTGGACCATTGTTGACGTGTGCGATGGTGCATTGTCGTGGAGGAAAATCAGCTTGTCATGTCTTTTCCGATAATGCGGCCTTTTTTTACGCAGAGCACGGTGCAATTTGATCAGTTGGTGGTAGCGGTGAGCATTAACAGTTTCACCAGGTTTTAACAGCTCGTAGTAGATAACATCCTCCTGATCCCACCAAACGCACAGCATCGTCTTCCATCCGAAGCGATTTGGTCTTGAGGAAGATGTTGATGGTTGGACGAGATCAACCCAAGATTTTTTGCGTTTAGGATTCTGAAAATAGATCCACTTTTTATCGCCTATCACAATCCGATGCAAGAACGTCTTTCTGTTTTGTCTGGCAAGCAGAATTTGGCATGTGTTTTGGTGTCTGCCTATTCAGTTCATGCGGCACCCATTTTCCGATCTTTTGAATCTTTCCCATGGCATATAGCCGCATGGAAATGGCTGCTTGAGAAACACCTAATTGCTCGGCAAGCATTTTTTGCGATTGGGTATCGTCCTCGTCCAAAAGAGCCTGCAATTGAGTTCTCAACCTTCCTAGGCCGATTTTCACGCTTTTTGTTACTCAGATCAAAATTGTCGTCATTAAACCGGCGAAACCAATCTCTGCACGTTGTTTCAGATAAAGCATTGTTGCCATAGGCCTCCACAAGTATTCGATTCAGCAGCCGATTTCTTCAAATTGAAACAGAAAAGCAAAGCTTCCCGCATATGCTTTTTTTTAGTAAAAAACTAGACATGATTACGAAAGAAAAAATGTATGTTGTATGAAATTGCTGATGTTGTGCACTGATTAATGTTGACAGATGTCAAACACATAAAAAAAAAGTATGTTGTGTGCCCAGGGTAGCTTTGTACGCTCACTAATGCCACCTATGAGCAAATAGCGGATTTAAGCTTATACATCTATAATATTATTTCTCATTCAATATCAATATGTTAAATTCAATATAATACGAGTGTATGGAACGATTACGTAATTGAAAAATTCTAATATATATATATATTGTTACGTTAATGATATAGTTGGTAGGACAGATATTTTACCCAAACATACCTCTTATTTTTTAATGTACCTCTTATTCATTTTCATTCATCAGGATTATATCGTTGGTAGCAAAAAACTTATAGAGAAAGATGCCACACTAAGTATATTTTGCAAATGTGATGATCTATAAAATTAGGAAGAAGAAAAAAATTGAAACATGTTATTTGTAATAATAGTTGTTGCGTGAAAAAAACTGCCTATGGACATAAAAATGTTAGAGGAATCAGCTAGTAAAACAGTATCTGTTGTTGAACTCTTACAAATCTATCCGTAATGTAAAATTTCGTAGTTTTATAAAGAACATAATATTTATAATAATTCATAATAATTCTTTGTAAAACATATACTGTTATACTAGTAAAACGTAAGTATTTTTATTGGAATCATGGTTGAATTTATTTCATGTATATATATATATACAATAGAGGAAGGTACTTTCAAGATTAATAATATGTATTACAAGACCTTACCAATCGAGAAGAAAATTATAGCACAAGGTGACAATAGCGTGCTTTTGCATTTATCTAACCTAAATGGCATACTGTCATCATGGTTTTACGGAGCTAGATTACCAGATCCAATCAGAGGATCCAATCACGTGCAATTTGCCATTCTTTCCCTGTGAGGCTCTCTAATAATTATCGGTCTATCTTTTCGCTGTCGCCTGTATCTTAGCAAGGATTCAAACACGACGCGATCGATACAAGAAGTGTACAAAGTCAACAAAGCTAAATAAAGAATACGCAATGTTCAAATTCAACGGACTCAACAGTTGAGTGAGCGCTGTTACTGGTATATTCTTTTAGATCATCCAATTAGCATTTTACATCCGGAAGAATACATCAATAGCAGCGAGCGCTCACTCAACTGTTGAGTTCATTGAACGCAGCCAATGAACACAATAGCCAACACAATAGCCAAATGCATAGCACATGGCAAATATAGGCAAATATAGCGATAAAGATGCTGACCAGAATGTGCCGGTGATAATAGCCATATTGAATATTAATTCTTCATTTTCGATAGCTGTGAGGGTTCCGTACCATGTACACGAAATCGGAACGACGGAATGGATTTCTTACTAAAAATGAGTTCACTAGCATTCTATTCCATAAGAAGTTTCTCTGCTGTATCGGAACCACCGGAATCATGGCCGGAACGTTATAGAAACAATATGGAATCAACGGAATATCATGTCATTGCAGGCTATGTCGATCCTGTTATTGTTGAGAATTTGACAACTTTGAAGAAGAAAATAAATAATAATTCTTATTTTACAATACGACATATTCTTGTTTTATATATACATAGTCCAACTATAATGCCAGCAATTCTTTAAATAATTCCAATGTCATTCTGAAGTAATTGAAAAACTTCTCACACTCGTTTGCATTTCAAGGACTAAATTGTCACTTGCGCCTTGGAGGCACCTCATTCTTTGTGTAAATATGGACTGTCCATATCCAAAATTTTCTTGTATATTTCTGCTATATCTTCTTTCTTGTATATTGCAATAAAATGTTATAAGCGAAATAAAATTTTCGCTCTTAAATATTGAAATAGCACATCAACTTGGCATATTTCTTGCCTTTCGCAATAATTTTAACATTACTTCTTCATCCATTGTTATAGATTCACAAAAAAGTTTCTGAATATTCATTTTCAATTTCATTTTTTCAGTTTCATTTTTTATATATTCAGTTTCATTTTTTAGATTAAAACCAACTCGTTGAACATGCCATTCCGTTTCATAAAAATTTTTTCTATCCGTCCCATGTAGCCGGAACGCAATAGAAATTTAGTAACTGGAATTTTAGTAACAAAATATATTTCACTCTTATAATTCAGTATTTTATTCAAAGTAATGTTATAGGTAAGATAATTGCTCAAATTATGCATATTACTGCCATTAAAATCCTAGGTCTAATGCCTATTAAATCCATTTCTTGATCCTTTAGCAAGTACGTCTCTATCAAATACCAGACATTTTCCATCTTCGACTTCTTTATCCTTTTCATCATATCCTTACTATCATTCAGAAGATCCTAATATCTCAACTGCTCATAATCTCTCTCTTTGATTACGCCAATATTTTACATTCCCGTCTTAACTCAGAAATTCTTATCCCCCATCCAGACTATACAAAATTCCTGCCTTTCTCCTATAATGCTCATAAATGCAATCATTTATTCTCCTTGTTTACTCAATTCCACTGGCTCAAAATTCATCAGCGCTTTACTCTTCATCTTTGTTGTCTCGTCTACTGAATTCTACATTCCAATATCTCTTGCTATCTTCATAACCTTTTACATCTCAATTCTGAATTCCACTTTCACAATCCATCTTACCCGATATCATGATTCCTTGTCTTTTCTCCTTCATCACTCAACCATGCTGCTTTCTTCTATATTGCTATTAAATTTTATAATTTAACTATCTCTCTCTACATTGCTTTCCCTCCTTTTCTTCTTTCCATTCGGTGACGTCTCGCATATTCTTTACGGAACCATGATTCTTATAAAAGATTTGTTCGCGTCGCATGCTCCAACATGTTGTAATATGCTCCTATCATGCTTTCTAACTCTTACTCATTCTAATGCGCTTGATAGAGCTGCTACTCACTCTATCAAGCGTGTTGGAATTTTGTAATTTTTATTCTCCTCATTATTTTGATAGACGTTAGAACAGCAGACTTTGCTGGTGCCGCACCATTTTGTGCACCATGTAGACTTTTCTATTTTATTTGTAACTAATTAACGCACAAATAAATAATAATAATAATTAAAATAACGAAATATCGATTAAATTAAACAAATTAGTTTGTAACCGATTTAATGATATTCTGTCTGTTTTCATTCCGGCTACGTAGAGAAATTTTTTACGGAACGGAATTGTAGTGAACTCAATTTGCTAGTATAATAAAAAATCCGTTCCGTCGTTCCGATTCCGTATACGTAGCATTCTACGTATACGGTCTCATGACACAGAATTGGAACACAGAAAGTGGTCGGTAAAGTAAAATTGTAGAGGCAACCAATCAGTATTGTTCCGTTCCGATTATAAGTTCTCTGGCTCCCCATGGGTCATATTTTTCGGAAACAGAAATTATTCATACTGTCGACCACCAGTCATCACTAGCGATTAAGAATAAAGAGAATTGAAAAGGTAGAAAATATCATCTTTAAGTGTTGTAATTATAACATGTGCTAACTCAAAGAGAAACCTGAGAGGGACCATGGCAGCCTTTTTCGCGTAACGAAAGTCACCACTAGCGGCACCAACACCAGTTTTATAAATTGATGATGTGAACTACGTATCACATTTTCGTTACTGTCGATAAAATCGTAGTGTTGATAAATGGATTTGATGCTACAATCACAAACTGTGAATAAAGATAATATTAATTTACAAAAAATGTTTCTTTTAATCAGATAAGGTTTTTTATAGATTTTTTTATAGATTTTTGGATTCTGAAAACGATACCGCAAGTTAAATTTCACTAACACGTCAGGTTTTCAAAATAACTGAGATTTAATGTGCAAAATTGGTTCTTTTGTTATATTTAAAATGTTCTTGTAAAAAATTCTTGTAAAAAAAGATTAATGAATTCTCGAAATTGTAATCAGAAGTCATGAATGTATTGTTCATCCTCTACAAAATGTATTTTTTTATCTCAATATCTTACCTTTTAGAAGAAGAATTCAAGTACACAGGTTTTCTAAGATAATAAATTTTTCGTCTTTAACAGTGAAATCATTATACTTATAATTTCTAGTTTGTGACTATAGATACAATGTAATTTATATATTCCGCTCAATATATATATATATATATATATATATATATATATATATATATATATACGTAGTGTGTGCTGTCGTGTGGTCGGTGGTCGTCGTCGTGTCGTTACTTACTTTATTTTAGTTTTAGTTATTATTAATAACTAAATTAAATTAATTAATA
>NW_012130093.1:2938146-2939436 GCF_000143395.1 Atta cephalotes | reverse complement strand
GTGTGTGTGTGTGTGTGTGTGTGTGTGTGTGTGTGTGTGTGTGTGTGTGTGTGTGTGTGTGTGTGTGTGTATTAATGGAATCTACAATATAATGATAAATTACATTGTGTGTATCGATAATCACAAACTAGAAATTATAAGTATAATGATTTCATTGTTAAAGGAAAATTTATTATCTTAGAAAAACTCTGTACTTGAATTCTTCATAACGCGATTAAAAAGTAAGATATTAAAATAAAAAAGAATACATTTTGTAGAAGATGAACAATACATTCATGATTTCTGAATACAATTTCGAGTTAATCTTTTTTTACAAGAACATTTTAAACAAAAGAGCCATTTTTGCACATTAAATCTCAGTTATATCGAAAATCTGACGTGCTAGTGAAATTTAACTTGTGGCATTGTTTTCAGCATCCAAAAATCTATAAAAAACAACTTATCTGATTAAAAGAAATATTTTTTTGTAAATTAATATCTTTATTCAGTTATCTTTATACAGTTTGTGAATGTAGCACCAAATTCATTTATCGACATTATGATTTTATCAAGTGGCGAAAATGTGATACGTAGTTTATATCAATTTATAAAATTGATGTTGATGCCGCTAGCGTACGGTGACTTTCGCCTATCACGCGAAAAAGATCGCCATAGCCTCTCTCAGATCTCTCTCTGTTGGCCAAAATTGAGTGCGCATGCGTGAAATAAATAAGTTAACTAGCGTTGTGATGGTTACCACTTAAACTTCTTTTCATCTTTTTTTCGCTGTCAAAACTCACTAGATTTATTTGCGCATTGCGCAACAAATGCGCAACAAATGGAATGGGGGCGTTGGAATGAGTAAAAGCTGTTATATAGTAGGAGCGTATTGGAGCATGCAACGAATAAACCTACTATGCAATAAAATAATCTGAACTTAATGGAAATTAATAAAAATAAATTGTAAATGTATTGAATAAAGAGAAAATGTAGAAAAATTAGGAAAAATATTAAATTATCTTTACAACATATATTTATATAGAAAAATATTCAAATATTATAATTGAAATATATGCTATAAAAACGTTATGAGTTAATATAAAAGAGAATTTATATATATTGTATATATGTATATATCCAAAAAATAAATTTAAAATACAATAAATAAAAAACTTATATTTTATATAGAAAAAGATATATATTATTAATATAATATATTAAAATAATTTTGATAATCATGCTAAGATTAGATATAAGATAGACATATAATGTATATATATATATATATATATATATATATATATATATATA
>NW_012130093.1:2931752-2938126 GCF_000143395.1 Atta cephalotes | reverse complement strand
ATATATATATATAGACATATATATATATATATATATATATATATATATATATATATATATACGATGTAAAGCACATGTTAAAATATTAAAAGGGAATGTTTTATTAATGAATAGAATCAAGAGATATTTTATTTTTATATATTTTCATTTTTTATTTTATTTTAATTTTTATATTCCATGTTTAATATGTAAGTGTGTGAAATTTATGATACATGTAACAGCCACAAACTTCATTGACCAAAGTTGTTGATTTGTTGTCATCCTTATTATTCGTCCTTGTTTTATTGTATCCTTGTATTATTCATCCAACATATAAAAACTTCAATAAATAGATAAATTAATTAAATATCTGGCAAACACAATATTAACACAAGCATATTTATAACATATTTATAACACATGCATATAAAATTAAATATAATAAAATATAACATATTTAAATAAAATAAAATATTTATAGAGAAATATTACATAATTGTAAATATATGCTATGAAAATATTATGAAATGTTATAAAACAAACATATAAAATTAAAATAATATGTACGTAAGAACATTACATTATTGCACAATAAATAATGCATAATAAAAATAATAGGCATATGCAATTAAAGAAATTTTACGTGAAAATAGGCACATGCAATTTGGAAGTAAATAAAACATATATATAACATATATATAACACATACATATAAAAAACGTGCAATTAGTAAATATACATACGAAATGAAGTTAAAGAAAAATGTAAAAGTAACATATACATGACAGTTCATTCCATGAAATACATTTCATTGTCCAACTCTTCTTGAATCATATTTCAGTTACTCTATCCATCTCGATATGAACCAAAAAAGAAGAAAGTTAATGAATTTGTAAAAAATGCAATAAAATAATTATAATAATTATAATAAGCTTATAAATCATTTACAACAGTTCACTTCACAAAATACTACATGAGCTGAAAAGTCCGGGGATTTTTAATGAAAACAAGCATTTTTTGGGCAAAGTTATATTTATTCCTCAACATAGTTGCCTTCGAGGGCGATACACTTAGTATAGTGATTTTCCAACATTTCAATGTCCTTTCTGTAGTACGAAACGTCCAAGCCTTCGAAATACGCCTCGGTTTCCGCGATGATTTCCTCATTCGATGTGAATCTCTTTCCCTGGAGCCACCGCTTGAGGTTTGAGAACAGATAATAGTCGCTGGGGGTCAAGTCTGGATAATACAGTGGGTGAGCAACCAATTCGAAATTCGTAATTGGTCCAATTTGGCAATCACTTTCAAGGACGTGTGTGACGGAGCGTTATCGTGATGGTACAGAACGAAGGCGAAAATAGCGCCACTTAAACGACTGTAGCTTGTAAACGAATGAACGAAATGTCATGAAACTTCATACATAAACTAGTGACAGATGAACCTCTCGAAATGAATCATGTTCATCTTCTAGTGGCGCCACGTATTGAAAAATCCCGGGACTTTTCAGCCCCCCCCCCCCATGTAGTATATTTCATTGACGAATTCTTCTTAAATCATATCTCAACTATTAGATCCATCTCAATGTGAATCAAAGAAGAAGAAAGCCAATGTAAAAAAATAATTACGAATGCAATAAAATAATTACATTAAAACAATTATGAGCTCATAAATCATAAATTACAATTAGTATGTTATGAAAAAAAGGCTGTAGATAGAAAACGCAACAAATTAAGAATTATAAATGTAAATGTTTAAAAGTTTTCTTTTGAGTAATTGTTTTATTTATTATGTTGCGATAATGTGTAATAAATATGTATCTAGAGAAACAATTTTATTAAGAAATCTTTTGGGAAACATGGTTCAAACTATATTTTGTACCAACTGCAACAGAGATAATTATTCATATTTTTTTATAACAATTTTTTTTCAAAATTTTTGACAAATATTTCTTCTAATTTGTGAATGTAGTAACAAAAATCATTAGTTGGTATATTTAAATTACCAAGTAAATCTCCATTTTCATTTTCGTAAATTCGAAAAGAATAATATAGCGTTAAGACAGCTTTATTGTCATTTATAAAATTTTGACACACAGTACATGTATTGCTAAACATTTTTTTTACTAAAAAATCATAAGCATATTTAAATGCATTTTTCTTTGGCAGATCTATTGAGTAATAATCAATACAGGAATTTTTTAAATTTTGCATGTTGACGATGGAACAAATTCTGAAATTATGAACGTTTCTGTAGTTTGATGTTCCAATAATATTTAATAAATTATCATTATCATTTGCGTTTCTGAATGTTCTAATTCGTACTGAATAATTTTTTAAAAGAACTTGAACTGTATAGATGTTGCATTAAGACAGACTTGTTTCCGAATAGAGAAAACAATTTTCAATATTATCTTAGTCTGCATGTTCGGAGATAAGAAAAATTATAGTTTTTTAAAATCGTCCAAAGTTGAATTGTACTCTTAATTGTGATCTGCTAGCAATCTAAGCATTTTAGTTATTGTTTATTAACATATTTATTGTTATCGTTAATTACTTTAATAAATAATTAATAGATTTTTAAAAATTCAACAATTCAAAATTTATGTTTTGTAAAAATTGCATTTGTTTATCACTTTCAACAAAAACTTTTCCATATTCTTTAGGATTATTTACATTGGATGAATTTAATATAATACAAATAATTTGTCAAGATCAATGAATTTATATAGTTTCAACTGCTTCAGTTGAAAGAAAACTAAAAGATATCTGTGTGCACATGCCAATTGCTACATGATTACTAAATATTTATGCAGCATATTTAATTTTTCTTAAAAAGTATATGGTTCTATATGAGACTTTGTTGCAAGAATTGCTTTCATCCATATTTATTTGTTTGCTGTCTCTTTTGTAAAATTCTATGATCCCACGAAATTATTTTATTATCTATTTGAAATTTGTATTTTAATAAGTTATTTCGAGTTGCTTTTAATAAGTGTCGGGTATCAAAGATATATAAGATATAAGTCTTTCTCGATCTACTATAAAACTTGAATTATCTATTAAAATATTTAACATATGGGACAGTTAGATAAAATTTGAACCCATATCAGAAATGAAAGCATGCACAAAGCATCATTGTTTTTTAATGTTAATGTCAAATATATTTTTTTAAAATGTAGCAGAACCAGTTTCTATAAAGCAAATACAAACGAGCAGCTTCCAGCCAGTTTTCTGCAACGCTATATGCAATTATAATTAATGCACTTTTTGCTGGTACGGATGTTTTCCTATTACCAAAATCTTCAAAGCTAATTATCTCATCCTGCGGTATATCATAAAATAAATAGCTTTTCAAGCTCATTTCATCTGCGTATAATACACAGTAGCGCTCCATTAATGGTAATGTATTCAATTTTACTTTAAATGCTTTAAAAAATTTGTCATTTATGCCAGGCACAATATTCCACTTTTGTGTAAATAATTGTAAAGAACGTACTGAAGGCAATGCTTAAGAAATATAATGACAAAGCGAATTTTTTTTAAATCACGAAGGCAAGTCAATAAATTTTTAGAAAAACATAGTAAAACATTTTTTTTGATCGATTCATATTTCTCAACATAGTTTCCTTTCAACTCGACACACTTGATCCAACGATTCTCCACTTTTTCTAGCGTAGCAGTCTCAATTGGACATCTCAAAGTGCATCACATGTGGATGTACGATCACGTTTAAATTCATTTACCCAATTGTATACAGTCGCAAACGCTGGTGCAATGTGTTATGAACATTATCTAACTCGGCTTTGATTTCTTTCGGCATTAAACCTTTCATATGTAGATGTTTGATCACTGCACGAAACTTGTTTTTTTTCTATTTTGCAAAAAATATAAAGGTTGTTCGCTTTAATCGTCTATCTAATCTATAGAAATGAAATCACGCGATGAATTCCGCTTAAAATTTGACAGTAATCAGCTAAGAGACTACTTGTCAAAATACTACTTGTCAAAAAGTAATGTGACATGACTACGAATACTCTGACAGATTTTCTAAAAACTTGATGACTTGCCCTCGTATGTCACGTTTGTTTTTGCATTGTGCATCAATTTGTGATTAATATTTTATTAAAACTTTGTGATAACTTATGGCCTATTTTTTTTTTAAAGTTTCTTGTTCGTAGTCTCTTTGACTTATATGCTCTTCTTTTTTTCCTTCAAAAAAATCGTCGAATTGTTTCACAGAGCGTTTTGTTTTGTGCCTTCAATTTTGAGCTTCAAATACAGTTTCTTTTTCCTTGAGCTATCCTCCGACAATTTTATGTCCTGTTTTGTATCCTTGGATGTACTTCTGTAACAAGTTTAAATTCATATTAAATATTGAGAAAAGATTTATTATTCTAATAATAGAAACAAATAGTAAAAGATTACTAAATAAAATACAAGATTATATAAAAAATTAAAATATATTATGTTAATGTACATTAACATTATTTTGTATATATTGTATATTCTAATACAAACTTTATTTCATAAAAACATTGATAGTTTCTTTAACTCTTTAAAGCCCAGACACCGATTCTGTTGAGTAAAATTTTTTTTTACAATATAATCTTTACAAATGTTCCTGATAAAGAATTTTGTTGTTTATCAAATAAAATTGTTCTTTTGAAGGTATATATAATATAAATATATGTATAAATATATATATGATACAACATAATCAAGTACATTCATATTTATATGTCAAGTACATTCATATTTATATGTGCACTCCAGAATTACAATTAAATATTTAAATTAATAATAAACACGATAAATCGATCTTGTACTTTAAAAAGGTAAAAAATAAGAAACTACTAATTGTTCTAATTGTTGTTAGATATTTTCAATAATATGTATACAAAGTGAATAACAGTGTTACACAAAATCAAGTGTTAATATAAATGAATTTGTTTTCAAACAATTACTGTAGTGATTTATTTAGTGAGAATACTGTTATTTTTTAAGTTGGAACAGCAATTCTAATTGTAAGTATGAATTAGTAAGTATGAATTAAAAGTATTATATCGACAAAATCACTGTAATATATAAATAGTATTTAGGAAAAGTTCAAAGTGAATGTACTTAATTATGTATACTGGTCCTTACAGGGTTAAATAAGTAAAATTTGATGAAAATTAATAAATATTAGTCTACACAAATAATAAAAATCTATATTCAATTTAATGTAATTTATAATAAATTAAGATTTACGATTTAAAACTATCTCAGCATCCACGTTATCAATAATAATTGGCAGTGTTCCTGCAGATTCCATATTACTGAAAGTATAAAGTTTGTTACACATTAAATCTTTTATTAAATGTACAAAAATATTATTTATTATCAGTTCTTTTCTGTATTTTACTCGCAGATTCTCTATCTATGTTTCTGCAACAAATATATATTACAAAATAAACTATATTAATATATATATAGAAAAAATTACTTAAATATAAAGTATTTGGAATAAATACTTTATATAACATACTCATTTGTTTCTATGTATTTCGGCTTCGATTTCCATGTGTTTCTCCAGATGCTTCTGCTGTATTTCTGCAGATTCCATATTGCTGAAAATATACAATTTTGTTACATTAAATTTTTTATTAAAAATAGAAAATGTTATCTATTACCTGTTTTTTTCCTGTTATTTTACTTGCAGATTTTCCATCTATTTCTACAATAAAAATATATGATTTCATAAGATTTGAAAATAAAATATATATATATATATATATATACGTGGATCGTTTGATAAATTTGGTAAATTTCCATGAAATGGCGCGACATCTCGAAAGATCCACTCTTCGAACCCCTTCAGGCCAAATTTCAGCCAGAAAGGATGCATAGTTCACATTTGGTAGTCATTTGAAGCGAGATTGGCGCGCAAAAAAATGCTCTTCCATCAAGATAACGCGCCGTCCCACAAGTCGACCGTTGCAATGACAAAACTACGAATTGGGCTATGAATTGATTCCTCATCCACCCTATTTTCCGGATTTGGCCCCGTGTGATTTCTTTCTGTTCCCAAACTTAAAAACTTGGCTCGGTGGGAAGAAATTCTCGTCAATTGAGGAAGTCATTGTCGCCGTCAATGAGTATTTTGCAGACTTTGAGACAGCCTACTTCAAAAATGACAAAACTACCAAACGTGAACTATGCGTCCTTTCTGGCTGAAATTTGGCCTGAAAGGGTTCGAAAAGTGGATCTTTCGAGATGTCGCGTCATCAAATAGATTGTAGCACCATTTCATGGAAATTTACCAAACTTATCAAAGACCCATGTGTGTGTGTGTGTGTGTATATATATATATATATATAGAGAGAGAGAGAGAGAGAGAGAGAGAGAGAGGAGGGA
>NW_012130093.1:2920156-2930918 GCF_000143395.1 Atta cephalotes | reverse complement strand
TGTGTGTGTGTGTGTGTGTATATATATATATATATATAGAGAGAGAGAGAGAGAGAGAGAGAGAGAAGAGAGGAGGAGGGGGGGGTATACAGACAAAAATACTTAAATACAAAGCATTTGAATTTAACATACTTATTTGTTTCTGCTTCATCTTCAATGTCCATATCAATTGTGTTTTCTCTGAAAAGAGATAGTTATTATTTCCTGATTTCATAAACTACTTGTAATAATAAATAGAAAATAAAATATTGTTTTGCTCATTATCATTTATTAAAATGACTACATAGGTATAAATTATTTTTAAATTAATTTTTTAAATTAATAAACTACATTCCCTTTTATATTTTTATTGTATAAAAACAGACTTTGCGTTCACTAAAAAATAAATTAAATTATATAAGTAGAAACTCACATTCTAGCCCACAAAATATTGTCGATATGGCATCTGGATGAAGATGAGCTTTCATTTTATTTAATTTATATCATTTTTCTTCGAAATGCAAATGACACAACTGACAATTCTAATATGCATATTCTGAACCTTTTGGTTCTAAGTCCAACCTTTCACATGTTTATACTCATTGCAGCTTGTAACTATCTACAGTTAGATATTTTATCAATAAAATATTTTATCAATAAAAATGTATCAATAAAAATAGAATTGAAAATTGATTTATATAAAGTATTAAAAACAACATACTTTTCATGTTCTTTTGGAAATTGGAAAAAATAATGCTCTAAATTAAATTTTTTTGTGCACGCTGGTACTGCATACTATACGTTTTTTCATTTAATCATTTTGTTTTTTTTTTACAATTTTTTGGAATTGACAGCACCTAAAACAGAAAGCTAAGATCAAAGTACTCTTCCAAGAGAATTGCCTATATAATTATATAAGTTTACTATTCTTTCAAAAAGAAATCTTTCTTGTTCGGTTTTTTTGTCATTTTTACTTCACTTTTTCATTTCACTTCACTTTTTCACGAGATTAGTCTCCTTGAGATTTCTCACACAATACTTCACAAATAGCAATAAAGAAGGAGGTTCTTCTTTGCGTGAAAATGACCTCGATTCTAACGCAGAGTCGATACAATCAGAATCGAAAATGCCGCTTATGCGATGAGTAACAAAAAACAATATGAAAAATACGAAAGTAAAAGAGTAACATAAAACTCAATTGCGCGTCATTTGAAGCCAGTCACACTATTCCAAAATGATGCAACAACACTCGACCACATCGACAAACGAGCACAAACTTCAGAACTAAAGAAGGAGGAAAGCACTTAGGAGACGGGGCACTTACTTATTATACACGCATGCGCGTGTATAATAAGTTCCATTTTTATCAACATAAAATCAGGAGAATTGCGTTACAGTAAAAGTACCTTTAAGGTGCCTTTACATGGCAGCGTCAGCGTCGAGCGTCAGAGCATGCGCAATGATATGTTTATTATATGTTAATAATTTTATTGTAATTGAATTTTATGTACGAGATATACTAATAATGGAATTTTGTAGTTTAATGTAAATAAATTTTAAGCATTATATTAGGATAGTAATATATATTAAAATATAACCTTTTATAATTTATCATTTTGTGTCAAGAAGCTGCGCAAAAGATTATTACGCAGAGTCTGGAGATTCAAACTGCGCAGTAATCAGCAGTAATCTTCTGCGCAGATGCTTGACTTTTTTGACGCTTGCATGTAATGGCACCTTAATAAGTTTGTCACATGCTCCAGAGAGTGCTTGGATCACAAGTAAAATAGCAGTTGGAGCAATTGCATTCATGTGCTCCAATATTCAGTGATACAAATTTTTTTTAGAACTTAGAACAAGTGAACAAGAATTTAGAACAAGTGAATATGTCACCTAACCTAATCCGTGATACCACTCAGACATGTGCCTCGTTTCGTTTCGGGTATTTTGTATTTTATTTACATTACCTCGTAATGTAAATAAGATTAGCCTAGAGTGATAATTTTTATTATATGTTAGTTCGTTGACATTGGATGGGATTACATAAATACGTTTTTTTTTTTATTATCATGACGAAGACTTTGTAAGTCGAAACGAGGCACACGTTTAAAATTTATAGCGTTATACAAATGTAATGAAAGATAAATTTTATTAGTTAATTATATTTGCCATTTTTTTTAAAAAGCATTGACATTTTAATTTATTGCATTGTATTGCATGAACCTACTTTTCTATATAAAATTATATTATATTTTTATATTATATTATATTTTATTTTATTTTATTATATTAATATTATTTTATTTTATTTTTTAATTTTTCTAATTTCATTTATTTTATTTAATTATTTTTTTTATTTTATTTATTTTGTTTTATTTATTTATTTTATTTTATTATTTTATTTTATTAATATTATACTATATTGTTATATTATATTTTTATATTTATATTAAAAACGCATTTATTAAATGCATTTTTATACAAAATGAATCTGAAATACTTGTTTCAATATAAAACGTTTTCAATCATTACGCATGCGTGCGTTACATGCCCCAATCGTATCACCTTCTGAAGTGAAACAAATGGAGCGTGCTCTTAATTGATCCATGGAGTATGCTCTAATGCGACGCGAACATCTAATCGTCATATTGATTTCGGTGACGCAAGCAAACCTCTTATATACAGTGCCCTGGATATCAATCATGAAACTTTATCCCTAGGATGGAAAGTGAAAAGTGAAAAATTTCTTCATTAATTTCAATGGTAAAAATTTTCACTTTTCACTTTTCATTCTAGGGATAAAGTTTCATTATTAATACTCTGGCTTCGCATAGAAAGCATGATCATAGTTTAACTATAATATGACATGGTAGAAGGATTAGGGGCTCTGCACAATAAAAGGAACAGAAAACAAAGAACAGAGAATAATACCTGTGTTCATAGTTCTTCCTTGAGGAATGAGGATTCCTTGTTCCTCATTTCATATTTCATAAATCTTAATCAAACAAGGAGCCTTATTAACTTCCTTTTAATAAACTAGGTTAAGAGGAGGATAACTTTCATAACCAAACAAATCTTCAAATTTAATTCGTCAGTCTTTTTACTTCTGACAGCTTTTAATTTAAATCTGACGCATCGATAATTATTTTTGATAGCTTTTTTTCGGAAAAAAACTCTAAAAATTTATATTTATTACGTTATTTTGTGTATGGCGGTTTTAATGTGCATCAGTGCTCAATAAGTGCGTCCAATCAAATTCGCTATTAATTTTATTTTTGTCCATTATTGTTGCAAAAATACTTAATCATGACCTTATTTAATCAACAATGCTTTTATAATCTTTATTATTCATAATTCACGATATTAGGTATGCTATATATACCATATATTATGACATGCTACCTTCAGTAGGTTACTAAAATCTCTTAAATATTCCTTCCTTCCAGAAGACTTGAGATCCGTTTATGAAACAAGAAGGCCTTGGAGAATCCTTTGTGGAGGCTTCCTTAAAATAAGGAAGGACTATGAATACGAGTGTAAGAATTTCAATCTATCAGAAACTGTATTCCACAATTCATGATTCCTGATAGGTTGAAATTCTTATTCTCTGTTCTCTGTTCCCTGTTCCTTTTATTGTGCGGAGCTTACATGATGTGCTCCTTACATGATGTGCTCATCATGGTTTGGCCTAACCACGCCTACTTTTACTCCGCGTCGATTCTAAGGTTGCATTTTCATGTTGACGTTCGATTCAAGCGTCAAAATAGGTCACGTGACCAAAATTGACAAATAAGCATCAATTTTGATATGTGACTTGTTTTGACACTAAAAATGAGTCGAGCGTCAGCATGAAAAAGCAGTTTAAAGTCAGATTCACACCTTGACGGAAAAGCGGAAAGCGATAAAACGGAAACTAATCGGAACTCGTAATAGTAGTACGCGATACATTTGTCTGCTTCTGTCTTTCCGCGAATTCTGATTGGTTTCCGCTTTTCCGCTTTTCGTTTTTCCGTCAAGATGTGAACCCGGCCTAAGAGTACGATTACATGGAGCACGGTACGCGATACAGTAACTAAGCAACTAAGTTACCGCGTACCACGCCTATTTCTTTCGCTGGTATTATATAGAGCGCAGTTTGCGGCACAGACTAATAACAAACTCATATTACTATATATTGCTATACACTTTTTAATTAATTTAAACACAGTTATTAAAAAATAATAATAAATAAAATGCCAATTTGAGCCAACACTGGTTATTAGTTTGTATTTTTATACCATATATTCAAAGTGAATATTAAAACGTATACGTTTTGATTTAAGGTTAAGGTGCTCTCAGTATCTCTTCAGTACAAAGAAATTTTTACTTAAACTATTAATTACATGATGATGGATACGGTCAACGCGATGTTGCAACGCTTTGAAGCGTTTTTTAATTTGTCAATTTGTAAAATTCTTTCTTCTAATTGTATCATCAAATGTTTCAAAACATTTGTGGCGAGATTTTGACCACAGCCGATAGCGCATGCGAGTATAAACTATTAATATAAAATGTATAAAATATAAAACGTATAAAAACCTGTGATATCCGAGCTAATCTTGGTCATTAAATTATTAAGTTTAATGACTGTCAAGATTGAAATGTTTCTATACGTTCGTACATGTTCTATTAGACTATTCCATATAATGAAACAAAATTAAGAGTTATAAGACGCGACATAACTGTTTGTAGATACGGATGTAAAATCCAGTTATTAAGTAAATCTGTTAAAAAAAATAAGAATATCGATCAAGTGTGCATAAAAATAATATATTTAAAAAAATTCATACTAATGTAAGTTTGTCACTAGCCCGTGTTGCAAACTGCGCTCAAACCGTGCTCCATGTAATATCAGTGAAAGAAATAAGCGGTACGTGATACGCGGTTTCCTAGTTGCCTAGTTAGTTACTGTACTGCGTACTTTCCATATAATCGCTCTAAGTGCGCAATCTATCAATCGTGAAACGCGAAACATGGGGCGGGTATTCATAGTTCGTTTTTATTTTAAAACCATCTTAAATAAAATATTTTAAGATGTTAATACAGTCCTCGGATTGACTTATGACATCTTAAGATTGACTTAAGACAGTTTTAAATGTAAGAATCAACTATGAATACTGAATCTTTTCTTGCACGAGGAGATTCTGTATTAACTTCATAACGCGAAACAGGTCGATATTTATAGTCGATTCTTACATTTACGACTGTCTTAAGTCAATCTTAAGATATCGTAAGTCCGAGTCTATATTAACATCTTAATGGTCTACAATGAGCAATAAATAGTTGATTAAGGAGTAAGTGTAGAAATCGACCAATCATATTTGATTATTTTTCTCACATTCAACTATGATTGGTCGATTTCTACGCCTATTCTTTAATCCACTACTGCTACTACCCATTGCAAATCATGCATTATGCGTAGTCTACAATGGCAGTATCAGTAATGAATGAGGCTGTAAAGCCTATTCTATAATGGGTAGTAGCAGAGTAAATTATGTATTGTGAAATATACAATTTCCAAATAGGTTAAAATTCTTATTCTCTATTCTCTGTTCCTTTTATTGTGTGGAGCCCCTTACTCTTACAACCTCATCCATTACTAATACTGCCATTGTAAACCACACATAATGTCTAATGCATAAGATGGTTTTAAAATAAAAATGGACTACGAATACCGTCCCATATTTCGCGTTTCGTAGTTATAGGCCTTGCGAAACAAGAAGCAGAGAAACGACAAAGAGCTACTAATTTTAGAGAGAGAGAGAGATGCTTGCAAACTGAGCACATCCATAGCGACACAAATGACAAATGGATCACCTTGTAGTTTGCCAATGTTAAACAAAGATGACATGATCATCGTGTCGCTCGTTGGAAGGCAAATGGATCACCTTGTAGTTTGCCAATGTTAAACAAAGATGACATGATCATCGTGTCGCTCGTTGGAAGGCACACTATGTAATCCTTCCACCATAGAAAGTTATAAACCTATGAGCGAAGCGATTTCACACAAGTTTATAATTTTTCGCGCATAAGGAGCAGAGCTTTTTTTTCAATGAAAACGCATCGAATGAGCCTAATTTCATTAAAGTCGTAAGTGAGATAGCAATTTTAAATAAATACTGACCAAAGTACATGTAATTAGCGCTGCATTAATTATGTGACAGATTTCCTAACCTCAATATCGTCATCAACGATAACATTTTGATTAGGGTTGAGGGCGCCATTTTCCTTTCCCTCATCCGAGAGACACACTCCGAAGAAAAAAAAAATTATAACGTTTAATATCTCAGTTCGCCAGACCGCGTTTTTCTACCGATTCTTTCGTTTTGAGTGAAAACTTTTCGAATAAGCCTAATTTCATTAAAATCGGAGATGAGGTAGTTATTCTAATTATAATTATCCAGTGAGTATAATTATCCAATGAATTTGTGTTTTTAAAGTAATGAATGGTAATTATTTATAACGTATTCGGCCCGAGCAGATTTGCATCAACCTAGGTTAGTTTAATGACGTATTGATGGAATGTAATGTCAATCAATAGTAGAATATTATCTAATCCAAATAGGAGCAAATCCGCTTGGGTCGAAAACGCTATTAGAATAGCCCTCCATCCCCTCCTGTCTCACCTAAAATCTCAATATACTTATTCAACGCGTTTTCATTCAAAACGAAAAAAATCTGGTAAAAAAATGCGACGGTCGGCCTCGTGAATCGAATTATTAAGCATTAAAGTTGGAGACTTTAGAAGTTAAGATATTTGTCCTCCCGATACAGTGCTATGTATACATTCTGCATTAATTACATAAATTCTCTGCTTCACAAGCACAAATTCACTGCATTAAAAACACAAATTCATTGCTTTACAAACACAAATTCATTGCATTAAAAATGAATTTGTGTGTTTTTAAAGCAGTGAATTTTTGTTTTTAAAGTAGTAAATTTGTGTTTTTAAAGCAGTGAACTTGTATTTGTACTTTGAACAGTGAATTTGTGTTTGAAGTACAGAATTTGTTTTTAAAGCAGTGAATTTGTGTAATTAAAGCAGAACATACATATAGCACTGTGTTGAGATGACAGATATCTTGATCTCTAAAATCTCGGACTTTAATGTTTAATAACTCGATCAAGGAGACCCCAGCTGTGTTTTTCTACCAGATTCTTTTGTTTTGAATAAAAACGTATTGAATGAGTATATTTTTATTAAGATTTTATAGATGAGAGAGGAGGAAGGAAGTATTCTAAATAATTATCGTTTTTGACTATGAAAATTTTTCTTATAATTTTTATATGAATTGGAACATTTTTCAGAAAAACTCAGAAATATTCGAAAAGTTTACATATTCTCTCAGAATTTTTCATACAAGTGAATTCTGAAATATTCTGAGATTTCTTATCCCGTAATTTTTAAAAAATATTTTTAAATTTTTCAGAAATTAAAATTTATAATTACAAAAAAATCTTAGAAAATTCTAAGAAAATATAGATTTTTTTGTGAAATGTTTCAATTTGTATAAAAAATGTGAAAAAGTTATAAAAATTATATAGAAAAAGTTCTGAGAAAAATTATATTCTGAAAAATTATATAAAAAAAAGAGAAAAATTTTCACCTATGTATATATAAGCTAGACTGCGTTTGGAAATATCATCCCGAATGTCTCTGTGTGTTTTATCCTTATTACTCACCCAATTGCTTAGTTTACATCGCGCACTTGATACATGTACTAATAACTTTCTATTAAATTATTTTAATTTCAGCAATGTATTCAAAGAATAATGTACTAAATTGGTACAATATGCATTAAAATGATTAATTAAATATCGTATATATGTTTACACGTATCGTTGAAATTAAGATCATTCAATAGAAAGTTACTAGTTAGTATCCATATCAAGTACATGATGTAAATTAGACTTAATGTTAAACGAGGATAAAATGATATAGGGACATTAATATTTCCAAATGCAGTCCTATATTGGGTGCTTTGATAATACAAAATTGACACAAGTCGATACAAAGTTCTCTCTTTGTTGACATTCAGAGAGTGACAAAGATAGAACGATTTTGTGTTGACTTATGTCATCAAATGGAAAGCATTCATTATGTACTAAAAATTTATATTTATCGAATATCCAGTTTTGACTCGATAATAACTCCTGTTATTAGAATTTTGAGTTTACTATAATAATTTTTACATTTAATAATTGTTGATTATTAAATGTAACTTTAAATCCAATATCTTACTTTAACATTACAAAAAAGTAATAGAAAAAAAGAAACGAATCATTTACTTTCTAAATAATGTTAATAGTACATATTTTATACAAAATGTTAATAATACATTACTTTATAAAAAGTAACACACATTATTTTTATGAAGTAAACGTTCCTAATCCTGAATATATACTAATAACATTATATATCACGAATATGTTATATATATATATACATAAAACATTCTTGCAATAATATGATTATCTAAGTAATTTTTGTGCATGTATCGTGTTGTATGATTTTTCTAATATTTTTTTTTAGAATCATTAAGACGAATATTTCTAGGAATTGTTCAGCTTTCAACAAACAATTATCAGGAAAATGGCTCAAGCACAGAGTGCAGAAATTATTGAATTGATGTCAGATGAAGACGAGAAAAAGACAAGAAAAACCAAATCTAAAGGGTATAATAGTAATTGCGTCAATTTTAAATGTTGCTCTGGGATAAATATGAAAGTGGCACCTTCCTTCGCGTGTGCATTCTATGGGGTTTCACTCGAGAAGAAAAAGAAACGTATAATATGTAAAGAATGTTTTAATGCTGCTTTGCAACATCAGAAGGTAATTTTTGTTTTAATATTCGTTATGTTAATAAAAAGATAAAACAAAAATTAAATAAAAAATTAGCATTTTTGAGTTAATAAAAGGAAATTAAACCTTTAAAAAAAGAGATCAATACATTCAGTAGAAGCACATTTGCCTATATTTGCTTATATGGAAGTGTCACAATTCTGATAAGGTGTGAAATTTACTCTAAGAACATTGCATTGTTCGAATTATAGCAGTTTTAAAAAATATTGGATATGGGAATAAGTTTCCGCCCTTTCTTAAAGATGTATTTAAACAATATAAAGTGAGTTCACTCAAAGTATGCTCCATCGGAAGCGACAATTTTCTCCCACCTTTCAGGCTAATAAACGAATTCCTCGAAGGAAGAAATCTGGTTCTTTTGAAGCGTTCCATTTATCAAACATATGAAGGTATCATTTTTGATACCTTCATATCCAAGAATTGAATCGCTCTCCAGAAAGGGTCGATTGCATGGACCGGAACAAATGGAAATCTGAAGAAGTCCGGTGAATACGGCGGGTGGGGTAGAATTTTCCACTTCACTCCTTCCAAATATTTCTTGACCGGTTTTGCAACGTGTGGCCTAACATTGTCATGTAGCAGAATCAGCTTATTGTGCCTATTGTTCCATTCCGGTCGTTTTGTTTCAAATCGCTTCGAATGAATGCCAACTATTGGGCTGAAAAACTTGAACACACACTTTTCAAATACATGTATTGCCGTTTTATCAACACACAAACAGTGCTATTAACGACATCTTTTTAATGGGCGGAAACTTCCTATACCCAATACATTATAATTGAAAGTGAAAAAAAGTTAATTTATAAAAATTATGCATATTCACTATTCTAAAGACGTTCCAATTTAGAATTTAAAAAATATTTTATTGAAAAGTTGCTAATTTTTAAATATGTCACTTATCAATATGCAGTGATATAGTATGAGAATAAATTAAACGTTAAATATAATACAATATAATATAATGCATTAATTGTAAGATACAGAGTTGGCAACCCATGGTTATCCTATAAAAATAACTCGTTATCATTATCGTTTTTTTTCCTCAAAAGTAATTCGTTATCGTTGCTCGTTATTGATTTGCAAAAGTAATTCGTTACTGTTATCGATTTTCAAAATGTAACGAATTGTACTTTTTTTGCTTGATGCTAACAAAAATATAGCGTTTTTCATTGGCAAAACTCAGTATACATTAAAGCCATTGTATTCTAATCTGAATATAAAAATGAAATATCTAATTGATATAATGTCCAAAAGGCATTTTTATCTGATTAAAAAATTTTCAGTACATTTTTTTCGCGTTTATCGCGTTTCTATATTTTTATTAAACATTTCTATTAAACATTTGCGTCGATTTGTGTATATGGATTTAAATTGCACTGATGCGCACTATCTAGGTAGCACAGAAATTTATGATAAATATTTATTAATATTCATCTTGTGAAATGTTATGTAGATATTTCATACATATTTTATATAAAGCTCTATTCGAAATATTATTAAAATATAAACTAAATATTTTATGTAATATTTATGATAAATATAAATAAATATTTCTAACAAGTATTTTCTATTTGAATTACAATGTCTCATTAAGTATCTTCACAGCATTTACTATACATGTATAACAATATTTATGATCTGTGCAATCTAAGATATGCACAAAAATATTTACAAAATATTTAAAATAAATCTTATAAATATTTATAAGTATTTTGTAAATATTTTATAAATATTGTGTGCTGTCTGGGTAGTTCCGTCAAAAAACGCTACTATATGCAGATTTTTACGATAAATATTCTGAAGAGAATTCTACTTTTTGGTAAAGGAATAAAGCTCAAAAATTGATATATATATATATATATATATATATATATATATATA
>NW_012130093.1:2912512-2918056 GCF_000143395.1 Atta cephalotes | reverse complement strand
TAAATAATATATATATATATATATATATATATATATATATATATACACACGATTAATTACGACTAAAAAACTTTGTGGGCAGTTGTTAAAAATAAAGTAATGATAAAAGTAATTAATAAAATCGTTACCATTACCCCAAAAATGTAATTGCGTTACTGAAAAAGTAACTTGTAACGACGTTACAAATAACGCATTACTTGCTCTGGTAAGATATATATGTCGAATAATAATTATTATCTTGTTTATAGCAATTAGTACAAGCCTTTGTAGAAAATAGATCACTATTAGATTGTTATTTTCCGGATCATACAATGGAAGTAGAAATTTCTGATAGCGATGATTCCGATGATGAGAAGAAAAAGGAGTTAGAGAAAGACAATAACGGTACATTAAGTATCTTCAATTATTCTTAATATTTATGGCATTAAAAAAAAGAATCTAATTTTACAATTATCAAAAATATATAAAATAACGAATGTTTTTATCATTTTTTGCAGAATACATTCCAGAAGATGTACTTCTAGATATCAAGGATAAATTAAATGACACATTATCACATATTTACAAAAAGTACAATGTGGAGCAGCATGCTAAAGTTGCATGTGAAACTTTGAAACAGAGATGGCGAGACATATGCGGTAAGACCAAGAGTTTCCAATTATTAAGATGGATTAACTATTGTAGATGGAAGCATAAGATGCATGTAAAAGTACAAACTTTTTATCTCTGCTTTTATTTAGATATAAAACTTGCTTTATATCGTATTATGCATTGACAGCGGCAAATGATTCTCTCAATACCGAAATACGGGAAATAATGCGTACTGTGGATAAATTGCGTAACAACTTATATGAGGACTTTAGACCGCAAATTAAAATGCTCGAGGAATTGCAAATAAACGATGAAATTACGGAGACTGCCCATCCGCTTGTAGCAACAAAAAAAGTAACGCAAGTACGTGTTCCACCTTCTTCGCTGTTGCAAGATAATCAGCTAGAAGTTTTAGCGATTGAACCATCATGTACTAAGGAAATAATAATTCCTAATTTACCACCGACTGGTCCACTCCTTAAACACTCTCCGGAGGTAGATGATATCGTTTATGTTATGAAAAGTCCAGTTATGCCATGGATTAAAGCAAAGGTTTGTAGAATCATCCATCTATTGGGTTGTCCGGAAAGTTCGTGTCGCAAAAGATTTAAATTTAATAAATGAAATTAAAAATGTAAATCTTCTGCGTTTCAATTTTTCTTCAAAATCGGCACGAACTTTCCGGACAACCCAATACATTATACGAGGGCAAATCAATAAGTTCTTAGAAAATCTGTCAGAGGGCACTCGCAGAGTCATGTCACATTACTTTTTGACAAGTAGCATTTCTCAGCTGATTATTGTCAAATTTTGAGCGGAATTCATCGCGTGATTTCATTTCTGTTGACGATTAAAGAATTGAACGAACGAACAAAGAATTGACGAACAATTTATTTTTTATATTTTTTTGCAAAATGAAAAAAAAACGAGTTTCGTGCAGTGATCAAACATCTACATATGAAAGATTTAACACCGAAAGAAATCAAAGCCGAGTTGGATAATGTTCGTAGCACATCTGCACCAGCGTTTGCGACTGTATACAATTGGGTGAATGAATTTAAACGTGAAATTAAACGTATATCCACGTGTGATGCACCTCGTTCGAGACTGCTATTGAGGCTGCTATGCTAGAAATCATCAATAAAGTATCCACGATATTGTTTTGACTGATCGATGAGTGAAAGTGCATTTATTGAGGCCATAGGCATATCACATGGCATAGTGACTTCAATTTTGCACGAACAATTAGATATGAAAAAACTATTGGCAAAATGAGTGCCACGTTTGCTCACTGTGGACTATAAACGCGACTGTGTGACGATTTCAAAACAAGATTTGGAGATGTTTCAACGTAATCCAGATGAATTTCTGCATTATTGTGGACCAAACATGGATCCATTATTTTTTTCGAGAAAGAACAGTCAAAATAATGGATTTCACCGGGTGAACCAGCTTCGAAGAAGGCGAAGACCGTAAAGGCCGGAAGGGTGATGGCCACAATTTTTTGGAATACACGCGATATAATTCGATATCGATTACCTTCCGTCGAAGCAAACGATCAATGGCAATTACTACGCGCCTTATGGACAGTTTCAACATTTTAAAGAAAAAAACGTCCTCATTTGGCGAAGAAGAAAGTGCTCTTCTATCAAGACAATGCACGAGTTCACACCGTGCTCGGCACCGATAGCCAAATTCAACGAATTTCGCTACGAATTGCTTCCCCATCCAGTATATTCGTCCCCGTAGATTTAGCCTCCTGCGATTATTTCTTGTTTCTAAACTTGAAGAAATGATTCGGAGGAAAGAGATTCACCATCAGAGAGCAGCTTATCGCCAAAACAGAGGTTTATTTTGAAGGGTTAGACAAATCGGACATATTATTCGGATGGCTTGAAAAAATTGGAGAATCGTTAGATCAAGTATATTGAGTTGAAAGGAGACTATGTTGAAAAATAAAAATGAATCGATCAAAAAAAATATTTTACTATGTTTTTCTAAAAACTTATTGACTTGCCCTCGTACATCTGTATTGTATTTTATTACACAAAACATTTCCTTCGCTTGTATTTTAATTAAAGCGGAGGAGAAGAAATTGACAAGATTCTAATACAAAGATCCTTCTGTAGGTACTAAATATAGTTTCAAATCCATGGAACATTCGCGTGAGACTTATCCAAAAAAAATACAATGCGGCGATCAAAACTGTCTCTGGCAAACTGCTAGCGACAACCGAATTGAGTAAAGTTATGATCCCAGTTGGAACGCGAGTTGTAGCAATATTTCACGATGTTGTTTCTAATAATTACTACAGTGGAATAATTGCTGAGACACCAAAATCTATAAATAAATATAGGTGAGCGTTTAAAGGTTTCTTTCGATTTATTTATAGGAAATAATGATAGTAAGATATACAAATTTTTCTATGTGAGAATTATGCAAATTATGTATTATATTATTGTAATATTAAATCATTTAATATTACGTTACGCATTTATTACAGATATCTCGTATTTTTTGATGATGGTTATGCTCAGTATGTTGTACATAATGACATTTTACTAGTTTGGGAGACTTCGTCGCGCATTTGGGAGGATATTCCTAGCGAATCGCGAGAGTTTGTAAAGAAATACCTGGAATCGTATCCTGAAAGACCAATGGTGAAATTGCAACCTGGTCAAATAGTTAAGACTGAATGGAATGGTAAATGGTGGCTTGCGAGAGTCGTACAGGTCGATGCGAGTTTAGTGCAAATGCATTTTGACGCCGATAAGAGAACTGAATGGATTTATCGTGGATCAACTAGATTAGGCCCTTTGTTTCTCGAGGTACGGAAGGCCAATGCGAGGCAACAACTTCAACAGTCTGGCAATGTACATACTCGACATCGTATTCCTGCTCCATCCAATGTAAGTGAAACTTTGAAAAATTAGTTTAAAGAGGAATTTTAATAGTTTTGATTGATAATATTAAAATAGTGTATATCCTCTGTTTATGATTTGTAATTTCCATAGAAAAATAATTTACCTTACGTTGAATATACATCCAATGTGGAAGAGGATGTTATACAACATCTGCAAGCGGAGAAAGCAACAGTGGCTAGAAGTGTAGCGTCTATTACACCATCCACTGCACTGCAACAGCCGCGTGCAGTAGCTAAAAAAAGTACTGCCAAAAGACAAAATAATATAGATACTACAACGTACAATTCAACCGTGGAAACGAAACCGTCACATAGTATTGTTGTGAGTAAATTATATTAATTAAAGAAATACTGACATAAACGTATCATTTTGGAGAAGAGGCAAAAATTTAATTTCACGCAAATTTAATTTCACAACATTAAAATAGTTACATTAAAGCTAGTCTTGGAGAATTTTGCCAATTTTTCTTACAAGTAACGTATGAACCATCAATTCCGCAATAAGCATTTAATTTTTCATCATAAAAATTTTCATAAATTAATCTAAGCTATAAATCTTAAGCCACAAGAAATTAATCAATCACAATCAAATGTCTCAGAAAAATAATCAACTATAATTGGTCAATTTCTTATGATTTGAGATTTAAAAATTAGGTAATGGCTTATTGTAGAAACCCTATACTATAGCACTTAGGCTCATTTCTAAAAGCATAATATTGTTCTTTTATTTTAAAGATGAATCAAACTCTCTTCATACATAAAAAATAAAAACTTATATAAAGCAAATGTTACAAATCGATAGAAGATACCAGAAGACGATAACAAATCTAATTTTCCAATTTTTTTCCATTTTTTATATGAAATTTTACAGACTGCAATCTGTTATGATAGATGTATAAGCTTAAATCCGCTGTTTTTAGTCAGAAAAACACATTTTTTTTCCTAGGAAGCAAAAACAAATTTATTCAAAGTACTTGCCCTCGCTAATTATACATTTTTCCCATCTTTCGGACAATTTGTGTATACCACGCCAAAAAAATTCCTCATCTTTCGAGACAAACCACTCATCAAGCCATTTTCGGATGTCTTCGTAAGAATCGAAGTGCCGCTCAGCGAGCGCGTGACCCATCGACGAAAACAGGTGATAGTCAGAAGATGTCAAGTCTGATGAGTAAAAGGGATGGGGTAGCACTTCCCAGTTAAGTGTCTCCAAGTAGTTTTGGACCATTGTTGACGTGTGCGATGGTGCGTTGTCGTGGAGGAAAATCAGCTTTTTCGATAATGCGGCCTTTTTTTACGCAGAGCGGTGCAATTTGATTAGTTGTTGGTGGTAGCGGTGAGCATTAATAGTGTCACCAGCAGGTTTTAACAGCTCATAGTAGATGACACCTTCCTGATCCCATCAAACGCACAGCATCGTCTTCCGTCCGAAGCGATTTGGTCTTGAGGAAGATATTGATTGGGCGGGATCAACCCAAGATTTCTTGCGTTTAGGATTCTGAAAATAGATCCACTTTTCATCGCCTGTCACAATCCGATGCAGGAACGACTTTCTTTTTTGTCTGGCAAGCAGAATTTGACGTCGCTCCATCTGCCTATCGTTCAGTTCATGCGGCATCCATTTTTCGATCTTTTGAACCTGCCCCATGGCATGTAGCCGCATGGAAATGGCTGCTTGAGAAACATCCAATTGCTCGGCAAGCATTTTTTGCGATTGGGTATCGTCCTTGTCCAAAAGAGCCTGCAATTGACAGTTCTCAACCTTCCTGGGCCGATTTTCACGCTTCTTGTCACTCAGGTCAAAATTGTCGTCATTGAACCGGCGAAACCAATCTCTGCACGATAAATTGTTGCCATAGACCTCCACAAGCATTTGATGCGATTCGGCAGCCGATTTCTTCAAATTGAAACAGAAAAGCAAAGCTTCCCGCATATGCTTTTTTTTTTAGTAAAAAACTAGACATGATTACGAAAGAAAAAATGTATGTTGTTGTATGAAATTGCTGATGATGTGCATTGGTTAATGTTGA
>NW_012130093.1:2908344-2912492 GCF_000143395.1 Atta cephalotes | reverse complement strand
ATAAATTGTTGCCATAGACCTCCACAAGCATTTGATGCGATTCGGCAGCCGATTTCTTCAAATTGAAACAGAAAAGCAAAGCTTCCCGCATATGTCTTTTTTTTAGTAAAAACTAGACATGATTACGAAAGAAAAAATGTATGTTGTTGTATGAAATTGCTGATGATGTGCATTGGTTAATGTTGACAGATGTCAAACACATAAAAAAAAGTGTGTTGTGTGCCCAGGGTAGCTTTGTACGCTCACTAATGCCACCTATGAGCAAACAGCGGATTTAAGCTGGTACACCTGGTATGTATTTTAATTCTAGAAAAAGCATTTTTTAAAAAGCAATATCCACTATATTTTGTAGTGTCCCTGATGGAATAATCGCTGAGATCATGTAATATCTATGAATATGATAGGTTTTAGTTATTTTAGCGATTTCAGGAGCACCTCCAAAAAAAAATAGGTATTGTGCAATTGACATTCACTTCTTTAGAAGACGATAGAGTGCAAGGTAACATTTTGTGATAACAGGCAAAATGTAAATTTCTTCAAATTTTATTAGTTTTTTCAAAAATTATTATAAAATCTTATATTTCAGAATTTATATATGTAACATGTAAGAAATTTGAGAAAGACGTTGCTTTCTTAGCATTTCTGGAAAGTGTTTTATTTCTGAGAAATTTTGTTAAAAAGTTATAAAATTATACATTTTTAAAAAATTGGGAAATTTATATATGATTAATTCTAAGAAAAATTTTTGCCAGAAAAATTGTACAATTATATAATTTCTCTTTTTTTCTCTCTGCATATATTAGCATATTATAATTAATCAATATAATATTAATTTTTTATGCTGTTCATTTTTTTAGTTTTATCATACACAGAGGAAATACGAACCGAAGAAATACGTTGCCCACAAATGTGGGCCAAGATGTATTAAAGGTATCAAGGTTTCACATGACGATTTAAAAGGGCTTTCTCCACTCTCTATTCCGCTTTTGTGCGGCTGGCATCGTCAACTTTGCAAATTCTCTAAGGGCAAGAAAGTTATATTATATCAGACACCGTGCGGCGTCAGATTGCGAAATATGGAAGAGCTACATCGTTATCTCCGCATTACCAATAGTACATTATCTGTCGATCTATTTGATTTTGATTATTGGGTGCGCGCTTTCGCTGACTTCGTTGTAGAAAAATGTTTTATCAATATCAAAGTAAGTCGTCAAAATTAAAATATAAAGACTTATCTAATGACATAATTGATAGATTAATGTGAACAAAAACTATTACTATAATAATTTCTCATAGATATTAGAATATTCATATATTGTGTTGTGATATATTAAAATTATATAGATATTAAAAATTATATTAAAAAAATATGAAAATATGACTGTGATTTCATATTTAAAAGGATCTCAGTTATGGCGTGGAAAATGTGCCGATACCATGTGTAAATGACTTGGATCACACTCAGCCGGATACTATAAGATACACTACGCGTCGGGAGCCAACGGAAGGTGTTTATCTAAATCTAGATCCTGCATTCTTATGTAGCTGCGATTGCGAAGACGATTGTCAGGTATAAAATCGTACAAAGTCGTGCGTAATAATGTGAATTTATGCATTATTTTGCTTTACTGTGATGACACATAGGATAAAGAGAAATGCCAATGCTGGCAGCTAACGATACAAGGAGCAACTTTGGGAGGAAAAATGCCAAACAGCGCTGTTGGTTATATTTATAAACGCTTGCCAGAACCGGTGACCACAGGAATTTACGAATGTAACTCGGGATGCAAGTGTTCTGTAAAAACATGTCTCAACAGAGTGGTACAGCATCCGCTTAGATTAAAATTGCAAGTGTTTAAAACAGGACCGCGTGGTTGGGGCATAAGATGCCTCAATGATATTCCCCATGGTGCTTTTATCTGCATTTACGCAGGAAGATTACTTACCGAACAGGTACGGAATAAATATACCAATCTCAGTTCTTAAACTTGTCTATCTGTATTCATTTATTATTTTATATCTGCTTTTTTTTATTTTATATTATATAGGGCGCAAACGAAGGGGGTAAAAATTATGGTGACGAATATTTGGCAGAGTTAGATTATGTGGAAGTAGTAGAAGGTTTCAAGGAAGGTTATGAAAGTGATGTTCTCGAACCAGAAATATTAATGTCATCTACAGAAGATGACAACAAAAAAAAAGCTGATGTAAGCGACGAGGAAGAGGATAATACAAAGGAAAGTACTAATGATTCGGATGAAGATTTCAATATTGACAGCTATGTGGCTTCTTGCAATAATGATTTGTTAGAAACAACCGCGGAATCTTCGTCGATTAGGTAAGTATCCGTTGTGTTCTATACTACTAACTTATGAAACATACTTTATTTTATTTAAAAAATATACTTATGCGTGAAACACTACCATAATTGCACGTCTCTTAATATAAGTATATTATACATAATTATTAATTTCTTGGACTATTGTTATTGCATGAAATATTTAAGAATCTTTCTTTTTATGATTATTATAACAATTATCTAAACTATCATATAAATTTGTGTAAATGAAAAAAATTAGTAAAAGAACTTTATAATACTAGGAAACGTCTGAGGAAACGGAAAAGACACGAAATAGACAATCAACCAGATGTATCTGAAGAAAACAGCGATGATGAAAGTATTACAAGAGGTTTGGAAAATACAGCAAAATCATCCACTAATGAACATCAGGATATGATTAATATCAGTGACGACGATGATAGTAGAAATGACGTAAGAAGAGAGCCAAGTAGATTCGAACCTAATTTAGAACCAAACCAAATAGAAAGACTGACGTTCAAATCTGTGAGAGATTATTTCGGTGAAGACGAAGCTGTTTATATTATGGATGCTAAAACGACTGGAAATATCGGCCGTTATTTGAATGTAAGTGACAAAAGATTACAAAGTATTTAATTTTCTATTTTTTTCTATCATTTAAAAAAATGATCTTTGAATTTTTCAGAATGTTTTAAAATTTCACGAAATTATTTAACATCCTTAATCATGTGATTTGATATCTTTAACATGAGAAACATACATTTATTTTAAAATATTTCTTTAAATATTTATTTAAAATATATAAAAATCTGTGGGATTTGATTTTTTATGAATTATGTAGACTTATCATATTGCTAATTAGTATAATTTCTCCAATTTCAAATATTTATGAATTATAATGTTTAATATAAATCATTCTTATACACATAAAAATTGTCTTTTTCAGCACTCTTGCGATCCAAATGTATTTGTACAAAATGTGTTTGTTGATACACATGATGTGCGTTTTCCATGGGTAGCTTTCTTCGCGTTACAATATATAAAAGCTGGACAAGAGCTTACATGGAATTACAGTTATGATGTAGGAAGTATACCAGGCAAAGTGATCATTTGCAAATGCGGTGCAGCTAATTGTAGAGGTCGTCTTCTGTGAACTGTGCATTTTATGGTAATAAATTTTGTTCTTTGTAAATAGAATTTGTTTTCTTTAGCAAAGTCAACAATTGATACTACAGACATTATTTATCTTTATCGAAAAAAATTTATGATACAAATGAGCAAATACACGAAGACATGAAACATACATTTATTTTAAAACATTTCATAAAAATGTGCGATTTCATTTTTTATGAATTCTGTAGATGTGTCATATTACTAATTAATACAATTTCATGTAGATATTTAAATGTAATTTTATATATAAAAAAATATATTTCTCTTTTCTTTTTTTTACTTCCTTTTTGAAATATGATATCGATTGGTCACAGAAAATGAAAGTAGTTCATAACAATAATGTATTGTATTTGCTTTACTTTTGATTGTACATTCTTAGCATCCATTAGACACGTTACACGTTAGCATTACAAACATACTATTTTTTTTATCGCAATTTATACATCGTAAAATTCAACTCAGTACACAAGTATTTTTCAAGCACTTTGTAGCACTTTGTTTAAGAGTATAAGGAATCCATTGTCGCCACAAAAATATCAAATTCAATATGGAATAATATGCTTTATGACATAAAAATGTATAAAAATTTTCAGGATTTATAAATTAATAACAAACAATATGTACCTTATAAAATAGATCAAAATATTTAGCAAAA
>NW_012130093.1:2873404-2907571 GCF_000143395.1 Atta cephalotes | reverse complement strand
ATTGCGTTCGATACCGATCGCCTGTGATTGTTTCAGTCGGTTTTAACAGTTCATAATACACTACTCCGAGCTGGTCCCAATATCAAATACAGAGCATGACTTTGGACATCAAAATCACCGTTCTTGAAGCGTTGAAACCATTCATGACACGTTCTTTCACTAAGCGGCCTCATCATAAGTATTTGAGAGCATTCGATGAGCCTCAGCCGCAGATTTCTTCATATTGAAGCAAAAAATTAAAATTCAAACGAGAATTGGCTCGTAAACTGACATTTTCAATCGAGAATAACTTTATGATGCAGACACAAATCGATTAATGTTTCTATGGGGTTATGTTGACAGATGCCCAAGTTTGTTGTATGACATCTATGATCTTTTTTTTCGACTACTACTTACCGCTAAAGCCATCTAGGAAAACGGCGGAAGCAAAGTTGTGCATCTAATATCTGCATAATTTAGATAAAATATTAAAATTATATGTGTATCTTAATGAAATAATAGTATGAAATAATAGTATGTGAAAATGATAATGTATAAATAAAAAGAAGTTGATTCTTGTACAATTTGTCTTGTGACAATTTTGCATCATCGAGTTACAATGTACACTATAAGCGAAGTTTTTATAAAGGAAAATTTGTAAAAAAGAAAGATGAAGAGAAAAGAGAAAAATTATCCAATTTGCAATGGAATCAAGAGCTGCATTTATCAAATAAAAACAAGATCAGGTTACTGATTTTTGCCATTTCAACTCTTTTAAATATCTTTCCAAAATAGCCATTAATCTTTTAATTTTTTTTATCATTACAATCGTAATTTTTTGAACCATTACAGTATTATTTTGCTTTTAAAAAATCTGTGGTAAGTATATGTGTGCAGTTACTCAAAGAAATAGTTACTCTGAGCCTTATCTGTCACTAACAATAAATTATAAATGTCAAAAATTACATTTTCAATATTTTTTTTCTCTCTTATTTCATTGTTAATCTACTCTAGAATTTTGCACATGTCAAGTTTACTTCGACTTCATTATATAAAGAAATTTGGCATTTCTGGTAACTTGATTTATTAAAGAACCACCTTAAACTAAATTAACTTTTGTAACTTGTTTTAGCTACAAAAGAATAATATTTTGTTATGATAAATCTGTAACTTATATGTATATTTAGAACCATGAAGAATTATTGCAAAAAGGACAGCTCTTCATTATACAATCTCTCGACATGCAGTACATTATTATAAAACAGTATCCACGTACCTATCTTTATTTTTAATTTAGAGTGCTTAAATATATGACATATTCTAGTCATTATAGACAAAAAAATCAAAGCTGATAGAATAGTCTCTCTCTCTATAAGGAGGAACATGAACATACCAAAGTAACAAAATTAGAATACCGCATTTTGTTTGGCTTTATGTTAGTGGAGTTTCAGGAGCTGTTTAATCTCATCTTTCTCGGCTGCGTCCAGATAGCTTGTGCCATCTGGCGTTAAACCATCTGGTTTAGCGCCTTTTTCCAATAGCAATTTTACGCAGTTCGTGTGTCCCTCCCATATCGCTGCCAACAACGTTGTGATTCCATGCTTATCTGTAGCCTGCAAGAAATATACTTGTCTATTGCACTTAATAATAAATACGGGGATGTTCTAAAAACACTCCGGAATATATGTTAAAAACTAAACCTAGAAAAAAATGTTTTAATGAGCTTTTTACAATAAGCCATTATATATGGAAATTATTTAAGAAAATTTTACAATAAGCCGTAAGAAATTAACTATACCATAATAGCAAAATGTTATTTTTAAATTATGCGCAAATTGGCAGCAAACTCGATCAGATTTTGATTATAAAATCATAGCCATCTGTGTCCGCATTTGGCTATGGATTTGTCAACAAAGTCTGCTGACATGTTTTGCCAACAGATTGTTGATAAAAACTATGGTGAAAAGATAACATGGTGTATGCAGTTGGACAATGTCTTTTTCTAAATCTCTACCCTCTCTGTCTAGGAATTGTTCATAAGGTTCAAAGGCTACCAACTGTGAAACGCGAAACAGGCTGGTATTCATAGTCGATTCTTAAGACTGTCTTAAGTAGTCTTGAGATGTCTTAAATCATCTGAGGGACTGTATTAATATCTTAAGATATTATATTTAAGACGTGTTAAAATAAAAACGGATTATGAATACCATTCCATGTTTAGCATTTCACAATTAGTAGGACTTCCATACAATCCATAGACAGAGAGAGTAGAGATTTAAGAAGAGATACTGTTCAACTGCACACACCATGTTATCTTTTCCACCATGAATAAAACCGAGCAAAATCTGCTGGTATAGGCTGTGTTTCAAAATTTACTGCCAGTATTAAAAATCTATAGTGCATGCAAAGTGAACTATAGATTTTCAGTACTGGCAGTAAATTTTGGAATATAACCATAATCTGACAGCAGATTGTGAGCAGAAACTGAGCAAAGTCTACTGACATAACCTGACGGCAGCAAAAACCGAACAAAATCTGTTATTTTCATTTAAATTAATCGGTTTTTTATAAGAAATTTTGCGTACACAAAATGATTATGTAATTATACATAATTATATATCTATATATCTATATTGATGTAAAAACTGGAAACAATAAATACATTTTTATTGTTAAAATATTATTGATTAGCTTCACATTTCAAAATATACATGAGAAAGTTATAAAATAATCAACAAAATACTCAGAGATTCAGAAAGCACACTATGAAAGAGCTTTGGAATCTCTAGATTTGCTTACGATTTACATACGCCAATTTTTATAGATTCCTGGGCATTTTCTTCTTACGGGAAGCAAGTCTCGGAGCGGGGCCGTATATGAAAATGACAGATCTTGTTCAGTTTTTGCTCGTAATCTGCTGTCAGGTTATGATATATCTGCTGTAGCAGATTCTGTTCGATTTTTGTTACTAATTTACTGGCATAGCATGTCAGCAGGAGACACTGGTAGTGTGACTAAGCTATGCACAGCGACACTACCGTGGCTACTTTATGCGAGACCACGAGTTGTGAGGATATTTTTAACAACAGTTTATTGACATTGTCTGATAATAAATCTCTGTCAACTCTATGTACACTCTACATCTCTATGTACATCTCTATGTACAATTTGTTGCTTTTCTGCAATCAAAAATTGGTAGCAGGCTTTGCTATCAGGGTATAGTCAATTATTATTTTACTCATTTTACACATTCGACCGTGATTGGTCAATTTCTTACGGATTAAGGCTTAAAACTTAGATAATGGCTTTATTATAAAAAGTTCAAAGTTTCAGACAAAAATTATATGATTTAAAGGGGGATAAATAATGATAAAATCAATTTTCAAAAAAATTGATTATTTTAAGAACACATCTTTTTTCACTCTACTTTTTTTTTAATTTAAATGAAATATGATTTTTTTTTATGATTTCTCTAATTATTCTGTGTATGAAAATATTAAAGTAAGTATCGGTGATACGTACTGATACATTAAAAATCATTTGGAAATCATTCTTTGGTTGGGGCCAAAAAGGGACGATTTTTTGTAACAAAAAGATTGGTTTAAAATAGCTTCAAAGATGATTTCCAATCGCTATTTTGAAAAAAATTGATTTTTTTTACACATTATTACTGTGTAAAATGATGATATATATATATATATATATATATATGTGTACATTGATATATATATATATATATATGTGTACATTGATACGCGTATCGTCCGATCATATGTTAAGGCAGAGATATCGAAAACTAATACACGTAATTTTTGAGTTATTTTATATGATATACATATTCTAACATTTATATTGATATAAAAAGTTAAATATTTCATAATTATTAATTTTTTTATAATTGTATCTGATATTTTTTAAATGCAGAGATTAATGAGGTCAATCACTTAGTTTAAAGAAAATATTAATTATGTAAATATGGTATATATATATATATATGGATTATCTTTCGATGTCCTTGATCTTGACGTATGTTGTCAAGATCATCACCCTAAGTCTTCGATAGGTTTTAGCCGCTCGTTTTTCATTAAAAAGTTATTAACAAAAAAAGTAAGAAAAAATAATGTCTTATTTCTGTTATATATATATTAAAAACTATTCCATACTCTTCCTTACTTATGTAATGCTTACGTAATGGCTTTCTACACGAGACAACTCCCATCCCACTTCCCTCCCTTCTGCTTGGGGACACACGAATTTCCACGCGAAGCGAGTTTCATCTCATCTCTTCCCTATAATCTATACAGTACATGGGGTGTCAGAAAATTATGTAACGTTTATGGGATTTTTTATTGATAATTTTTTAACGAAGCGACGGCTAAAATTTGTTCAAGGTCACTCAGAATCATGATCTTGATCACAAGTGTCGAAGTCAAGGTCATCGGAGTGTAGTCCATATATCTGCAATTACTAAGAAAACATAGTTACTTAAAAAAAAATGTAATTGCATATTGTAAATGCATAATTTTTTTTAATGAATATGTATTTTTTTTAATGAATATGTATTTTTTTTAAACTTATTGATTTATCTCATTTTATACATAAAAGTATTAAGGCACAGTTAATAAAAAATGAATAGTTTATGAAATATTTAATTTTTATATATATCATCGATATATATGTGCCAGAATACAACATAACTCGAAAACTATTGATTTTAAGATAATTCTATCTTAATATTTTTTTACATGCAGAATAATTAAAAGAATTGAATCATATAAGAAAATTATATCATCCCATTAAAAAAAGGTACCTTCACTTATTTAAATGGAATAATATTTGATAAGTGACCTCCATGTGATCTTCAAAAGTCAATTTTTCTCGAAAATTGATTTTATCATTACTTGAGGAGCAGATTTTCAAAAATATGTTTTGTTCAAAATTTATAATTTTCAGAAAACAAGAAAGAAAGAAACTCTAAGAAAATTACTCACAAGAAAATTACACACTTATACTTATATTATACACTTTACGGAAAATAATAATATACTAATCAGTAGTATTGCTAAACAATTGCTAAAAATATTAAACAAATGCATTTTGTTTGTCTCTAGTTAAACAGTAGACATGAAATGTCTACGTTATTCAGCTATAGGGCAGGTAAATCCGGAATTTTTGTAAGTTGTCGTTCTCGAATTCAGTAGGCAACATTGGAGTAGAAAAGCGAAGAAAACGAACGTGTCAACAATCAGTCGAGCGCGATGAAATCTGCAGATGAAATCTTTTGTCTTAAGGAACAACATGTCTCACCACTAGTCCCCCGATTTGTGGTTTCCATCTAGCCCAGACTGCAATTCTCTACTATATGTGGGGCGTGATTGAGACAAAAGTAAATGCAATGTTTTACAATACGAAGGCTGCTCTAAAAATCTCTATTAAGAACATGGACAAGAAGAAGTCAGAGCTCGCGTGCAGTTCATTCAGGTCCAGGCTCGAGCGAATCGTGGCCGCTGATGGAGGATACATCGAATAATTTAATTATTTGCTGCACATGTACCAAGTTTTGTACAAATAAATTTATTTTGTCCTTATATTTTCATGATTTTTCTTATGGGTTATTTTCCGGATTTATCTGCACGGGTCTGTAAATTAATGATGAAAAATGCATTCTGAACATCTCAGAGTAGCTTACTGACAGCTGACTCCTAATATGAGTTTTAACATTGAACACTACGTCATCTCTAACTAAAAAAAATGAAATTTTGGACAAAACGCATTTTGAAACGCAGCCTTTCAAAAAATATATCAGACAAAAGTTATATGTAATCTTGTAATATGTATATCTTGAATTGTGTAATTGAACAAGAAAGAAATTATCATCAAATATAGAAAATTATTTCATATAACACGATTACATGACATACTATTATGTATTGTATTTAATTGCAATACAACATTGTTCATTATTCTGCCTCGATAGTCTAAAGGTTTAGAACGCTCGTATGGAATACAAGAGATCCGGATTCGATTCCCGGCCGAGGTAATATTTTTCACAATAAATTTATTTACAATTTTTCAACATTAACATCTTTTTAATAGGATGATTGAACATCAAATTATTAAAATTGTCAATTTAATTCGTGATATTAGTTTAATTGCGTTTATAAGTCCGAAACATGAAGTAAAAAGGAGATCAAACTCAAGCGGTCATGAAAAAGTTGGACTCGATTTCTGGCTTCGGAAAAGCACTGCGTGGAAAAACAAATTCGCTCCTGTCAACATAGAGGATTTGATAAATATTTTTCCTCTCATTTTCCTATAATTCTGTAAATTTGTGTATTTTCATGCGTAGAATATATTCTGAGGAGGAAAGTTGTCGCTCAAGTCCCATTTTATTTTTTTTTAATTTTAAAGTTTTTTGAAGTAAATTAAAAAACAATAAATTTAATGATAATTCGACTGTGCACAAATGTATATGTATTTTTCAATTTTATGCATTTACTATTTAATTAAATAAAATGAAATTTTATATAAATTGGATTTCTGTATTAAAAATAAAACTTGCATGTGTATTCTGTACGCGTTATCATATGATATATACTTCCAACTTTTCCTACGGCACTAAAATCGCATCGTCTTGATTTTTCATGTTTTCCGAAGCTATATTTCGAGTCCATGTTTCATCCTCGAATTTAATCTCCTCCTTTTTATTCCGTGATCCGGAAAATCAATTCGGCATGCAGTTCGAATGACTACAAATATGATATATATTTTATATATATATGCAAGTATATACTATAGTACATATACTATATAGTAATTCAGATTTAAAAAATTATTTAAGCATTAAAGATCTAGTTTTGACCGTTACGGCCATTACTTTTGTTCCTTATTGTTGAATTTTCAAATGTACGATCCAGTAAAAATTCTTATTAATTATTCATTGTATACTCTTGCTTTTTCAAGTATTATAATTAATTATTAAATTTTGGTTATTACTAACATTAGCATTTGCTCCTTTCTCCAGTAAATATCTGACAACTTCGCTTTGACCATAATCTGCTGCATAATGTAGTGGTGTTCTTCCATCGATCATTTGATTTACATCAATGTTCTAAAAAGGATAACAATGACAATTAGACAGTGAAGTAAATCAAAGTAAACTGAAGTAAATTAACAGTGAAATAATAACTATATACAGATAGTAAAATGCTACAGTAAAAAATATTGTAAAAAAATTGTGTAATAAGAATATTCAAATAGTAAACTAAATCAAATAGTAATAGCGTTTATCTAGTTTTTCCACTGGGAATTGCCACTGCAATTGAATGTAAATTAATTCATATATATTTAGTATTGACAAACAATTTAACTCTTAATTATATATTCCCTATTGTCACGATCTCATAATTTTAATCTCATAATTTTAAAAGAATTAAAAAATATCTGAATTAATTTAAGGGGAACCTAAACACGATTAATTATATGTAAGCACTAAACATGGTGTATGTAGGATCTACAGACTAGACTGCTAACTTGTCACTTTTTCTTATGTAAAAGAACATGCTGTAATGTACTCCATAGCTCCTACTTACTCTAATGCGCTCATTAGAGTGAGTAGAAACTATGACAGGAGCATGTTGGAGCATGCGACGCGAGCATGCGAATAAACGAACTTGCGTTTCGTTTCACGCATAATGCGTATGATACATCTGTTAAGCTGGATCTCCCCACCATCAAATCAAGTTCGGAATAGGTCAAAAAATTTAGTGCTTTAGGTGCTAATTTAGTACCCTATTCAGAATTTTAGTGCTCAAACCGTTTAACAGTAATAAAAAAAATGGGGGAGGTCCAGCTTAATGGCAAGCACATATTTTTAAAAGTATTCACAACTAAAATAATGTAGATTTTATATGTATTCGAAAAATAAGATTCCAATTTGTTGCTAATCATAAAAAAATAAAATGAATATATAAATATAATAAATTCGTTCCGACCGACACCAAGGCTTAAATTCCATTAATTGCACGTCAAAGAACTTAGTACTCGCATAATATTGGTATTAAAACAATTCTCAGACACCGTAATATCAAAATATATGAATTTCCGATTTTAGTGCTCACTCTGAGTTAATGAAAATAATTAATTCGTGAAAGAACGCGCACCGCGCTCTAAAGTTTGTTGCCCGAGCGTCAAAGAATATGGTGCTTGCATGATATTGATATTAAAACAATCCTTAGACATCGTAGTTTCAAAATATATGCATTTCCGATTTTAGTGCTCACTCTGAGTTAATGAAATTAATTCGTCGCGAAAGAGCGCGTGCCGCGCACTGAAATTCGTTATTTAATCGTAGGTATAGTATTCCTATACGACGGTGTAGTGTTTAATGTGTTGAAATATTTGAATTAACGCTATATTTGAATTTTTTGGCTCTATTTTGGAGCACTAAATTAGCACTAAAATCCCTGTGTACTTAATTTTTGTATAGGTGCCTTGTATATATTTTTTTATTATGGGATGTCCAGCTTGCCATTAAGTTCGACCCCCCATTTTTTTTTATTATTGCTAACCGGTTTGAGCATTAAAATTCTGAATAAGGTACTAAATTAGCACCTAAAAAACAATGTTTGACCTATTCCTAAATTTTTTACCTATTCCGTGATTTTCGATGATGGAGGTCCAGCTTAATAGACGTGCGTATCATTTTATCCTTATTTAACACTGCAACAACAAGGAGAGCTTTCCAACAAGAGATACAGATGCCACGGTGTGGCATGGTGAATTATTCCTTGTTGTTCGCTAATGTTAAATAGGGATGAAGTGTCGCACAGTATCACATCTTGAAAAGTTCTCAAGGATAAAATGATATCTCATGCACATTACATTATGCAACGGAACACAGCTTAGTTTACACCGAGCTTGATATGTGTATTAAGTATCATATTCGTATCAAATCACTTGGTACGCTTAGTATAAACATTGGCGGATTATTTTGGTTTGATATTTCTGAATCACGAGTATCAGACTAAGCTGGTACGTGTATCAAAGAATCTCAGTGCTGTAAATGCTCGTTTTGGATCGTATATTAAAATTCGCGTTTTAGTTGTTAATTTGCTTTTCAGGTTAAAGTTAGAATTAGAAGTTTTATATTTTGAAAAGCAATGAAAATATCATGTTATTTAACCCGATCCGTTCTGAGATGTAAATAAGGACATATCAAATATTTAATCCAATTTGATATGCATATCACCGATGAGATATTGATTATATTTATATGACATCCTTAGGGCCGATTGTTCCATCTTTTGATAAATTTTACCTGTTGTAAGTAGCAAGATTATCCAATCATATGCGCGGATTGTCAGATTTACTTTACAGATAAAATTTACTAAAAGGTGGAAAAACCGATTCTTAATCGGGTTTAATAACATCCGTTATGAAATTGACTAATCACAATCGTTTTCTTCTTCCGAGGAACAGCTATGATTGGTCAATTTCATAAATGATGTTATTAAATCCATAGAATTTATAGAAGAGAAATAGAAATTTCCAACCAATGAGTAAGAAGTATCAAGACTGAAAGATGGAAGAGGTATATTTCTGTTCTGTTCAGTAACTTTCCTTCTTTTTGCGCATATGCCAAAAAACGATAGAAGAAAATAGAAAGATATTTCTGTCCTTTAAATTTTCCTCATAGCTCGACGTCTGTCGAGTTCTATTCCTCTTCCATTACTATAAGTTCTACGATTAAACCCGATTAAACCTGTGGTATATAGTACTTGTGGTACTTGTTTTCCTGCTGGATTATTAGTTGGATTAGAATCATCGTGCTAGCATAGCAGACAATACGATGGCAAGATTCTAATCCAGCTAGCAATCCAGCAGAAAAACAAGCATCATGTGCCACAAGCTTAAGAGACCATTATTAAATCGGCGCTTAAAGGTCGGCACTTAAAGGTGCCTTTTCATGTCAACGCTCATTTTCGGTGTCAAAATAGGTCACGATAGAAATTGACGAATATCAAGCGTTTTGATTTATTTTGATGCTGAAAGTGAGCATTGAGTGTCAGCATGAAAAGGCATGCTTGTTAAAATTTAAGTGATTAAGGACTACTTTCACCAAGCTTCGATTAACTTAACAGGATTCCAACTGAAGCTGATGTCGGAAAAAAAATACAAAGAGAGAAGTTATAAATATAGATTTGTAATACTAACTTATGTAGCAAGATTTCTCTTTGGTAGCTGTTTGTTAATAATCTAATTGGAATCCTGCAAAGTTAAGCCCGTTAAGTTAATCAAAGGTGAAAGTAGTCCTTAATCACTTAAATTTTAACAAGCATGCCTTTTCATGCTGACACTCAATGCTCACTGGTGAAAGTGGTCCTAGAAGTAAGAAACTAATAACGGTACTAATTTCATGATTTATTAGTTTTGTAGACATGTATATATGTTTGAAACTTAATAATATTCGATTATTAAAAACTGTTTTTATAAACTACTAAAAACTAATTTTATTAAAAACTGTGATTTTAATGTTATTATCCGAGATTGATTGATTTATCAATAGAGATGTACTGCAGTAAAAAAAATTGTAATTGTAATTTTTCGACAATATATAAGATATTATAGCGTTAAAAGTATGAATTTTTATTTATACAATATTTATATAATAATAAAAAATCATGAATGAAATGTATTATCGAAATATTTATATTAATAAATCGTAAATTTTTATTAATTGTCAGTAACGTCAATTATTCCCCATTGGTAGTCATGAAAATTTGTCCAGAGCTTTTAGTCAGCGTACTAATCGATTTAACGGTGTAAAAGGGGTCAATGTTGCAGTGAATGCGCAGCAGAATGTCACGTGTAAAAAAAGAGATGCCGAAGTCGGATTAGAGTCACTTTAATGAGAATCGAGATACAAAACCGGAAGAATACCATGTTTCAGTCTTATCGGAAACGATTAATAATTCTTATTCTTCTTTAATAAATGACTCTTGAAAATCGGAAAAATAAGAAAGGAGTTAATACGGCCAAAATTAAACTGATGATAATTATTTTAAGATAAACATTAACTCAGACCGAAGTGAAAAAACGTCCGCTTCAGTATCATCATCTTGACAAACATGGCACTATAACAATTGCTTTCACCTATTCACTAACACATTAACAAACTGAAACATGGCGGCACTAATCACGAAGAGGACCACTTTGTCTCGACTCTTTGGGTGCTTTCCAGCAAGAACACAGTCAGACACAGTAAATTCCTTGTTTATTTCCTTGTTTAACGTAGGTAAACAACAAGGATGTAATAATTCATTGTATTACTTTCCTTACTAGAAAGCACCCTAATTGTTAGAGTGACTCTAGGTATTTTTGTGAACCTGGCATCCGACTTTTTATAAATTAAATTTTTTTATAAAAAAATGAGAGTATTTCGTTTGTAATTATATTGTAGTAACAATAGTTATATATAGTTTCGTTTGTTGTATATATAGTTTCATATAATAAAAAATAAAAAATTTCTTAAAAATAAATTGTCACCCGACTTTAAGATAAAAAAAAATTGTTAATTATATATTTAAAATTATTATTTATTAAAATTATTATTTATTAAAATTGTTAATTATATATTCAGAATCGTTTGTAGTCGTTTGTAGTTGCACCGTTTAAAAATTACAGCAAATTTACAATAAACAAATTACGTAACTTTGCCAATTTTCGAGACATCTCAAATTCGCTCACTCATTTATTGTAAATTTGCTATAACTTTTAAATGGCGTAACTACAAACGACCGGAAAATCAGTACAAACAACTACAAATGATTCTAAGAAAGATGCCGTGAGCGGATTTGAGATATCTCGAAAATTGGCAAAATTACGTAATTTATTTATTGTAAATTTGCTATAACTTTTAAACGGTACAGTTAAACGATCGGAATATCATTACAAACAACTACAAACGATTCTGAATCAAGATATATTAACAATTTTTTTTATCTTAAAATCGGATGGCAGTTATTTTAAAAAAATTTTTTATTTTTTATTATATGAAACTACAAACAAAACTATTGTTACTACAATCAATCAATTACAAACGAAATACTATCATTTTTTTATAAAAAAATTTAATTTATAAAAAGTCGAGTGCCAGGTTCACAAAAGTACTCTAAGTCAAGAGACTTTCTAATAAGAATCGTGACATGAGAAAACCGCATTTTGATTGGTGCGGCATGTTTTAACAATTTCCACCTATTATTCCACTTAAATATCTATCTACATTCGTGTTACTCTTAAATTTCAACAATTAATTATTTTAAAGACATTAACGAAATTTCGATTTCTTACATTACATGTCGAAATAACGTATATAAAAAAAAAATTTGCTGTTACAGGCGTTCCAATTTTTCACACCATTTCCTTAACACCTATCGCATTTTTATATATATATAACATTTTTCGCCCATAAAGGACAGCGTTCAGCATTTCGAGGAAATGCTTTAATTATGTAGCCAAGGGCTTTATAAGGGAATTATTGCAAAATGGGATTGTACCTAACCATTTTTAGATTTAAGTTAGAGACATAGAATTAGACAGAGATACGATATATTTTTCGATTTTGTTATCGATTTTGTTAAAACTATTACCCTGCATACAAAAGTCGCGATTCTTAATAGGTATTCCAACAACATACACAGGTGACACAGTAGGTGTTCGTATGCTCCAAATTAACCCAAAGAGCATTTTGATTACAGGTAAGATAGCGGTTGGAGCATGTGCATCAATGTTCAGTAACACGAACGAATTTAGGACAAGTGAGCATGTCACCTAACTTAATCTATGAGACCATTCAAACGGGTCGGCATGTGCCTCGTTTCATTTCGGGTATTTTTATCTCGATTATTTAAAAATTTTTTATACAAAATAAATGCGTTTTTAATAAATATAAAAGTTATAAATTAAAATGTCAAAACTTTTTAAAAAAACGAGGAAATGTAGTTAACTAATAAAATTTTTTTTTTTTATTACATTCGTATAATGCTATAAATTTCGGCTTACGATCTTAAAGTCTTCATCAGTGATAAGAAAATATATTTATGTAATCCCATTCAATATCAATGAACTAACATATAATATATCATTATCTAATATTGCATATTATATCTTTATCTAATATTGCAACATCATCTCTTGCAAGAACACCTACTATATATACAATTATTGTTTTCACGGAGTAAAAAGAAGGAGACCAACTCAAGTGATTCCCGAAGTCCCGAAAAAAATGGGCTCCAAACCTGGTGTCGGAAAAGTTCTGTGTGGAAGAACAAATTCGAGCGCTCGTTCCTGTCGGAGAAAACTGTCAATTTAGAAGAACTTCATAAATATTTTTCCTCCCATTTTCCTATAGTTCTGTAAATTTGTGTATTTTCATGCGTAGAATATATTCTGAGAAATAAAGTTGTCGTTCAAATCCCGTTTTTATTCTTTTTAATTTCAAAGTTTTTTGATGTCAGTAAGTTAAAAATAATTTAATGATAATTTATGACTATGCATAAATGTATATATTTTTCAATAAATATTAATGTATTTACTATTTAATCAAATACAATTAAATTTTATACAAATTGGAATTTCTGTATTAAAAATAAAACGTGCATATGTATTCCATATCATGCATTATCATGTGATATATATCTCCAACTTTTCCCGCAATGGCACTAAAATCACATCATCCCGATTTTCCACACCATGTTTCCAGTCCATTTTTATCTTCGAGTTTAGTTTTCTTTTTATTCCGTGATTGTTTTGTTTATCATTCCAAGTCTTCTCTCTACGCTCAGCGTTTGTCACATCATTTACAAATCAATATAAATCTTTGTTTTTAAGCTTTTACTCTTATTAGTTTCATATTGTAAACGTAATATTTAATGCTATTCATTTGGTCCATACGAGCTATAAAACTTTTATTAAAAAAACATCAATGTCAGGTGACAGCTCTACAAGTCGAAAAAGATGTAAGTTTTTAATTTTTTTTTCGATTTTAAGTATAAAATCTACTGCAGTATCATTAAAATTTTGTGTCTACTTTAATTTTGTAAAAGGATTTTTAATTTCGTTCAGTAAATTCGGAAATTTTTATATCGATTTGCAAAGTCTTGACAATTTGGCTACTCTAGCATCCCCTGAAAATTTAAGACAATCTTGAAATAAGAACGGACTATGAATACCGCCCTAAGAACGCCCTCTACATTATTTTTTCGTGCAAATTATTAGTCTGTGACTATTTCATAAGTACACAGCTTTTTGCATAGCTTTTATATGAAGCAAATGTCTTCACGACAGCTCTAGAGCGCCATATTGAATTAAAAAATGGTAAAGATATCAATTTTTTTATTTTTTTTACGTGAAATTAAACAATTTTTTTTCAGCGTAAACTCTACTTCACAGACATGTATTAATGCGTATATAATCCTGAAAAAGGATTTTTGAATTCATAAAAGAAAAAAAAATAAGTATTATAAAACTAAAATTATATAATTTAGGCCCGGTTGCATCAACGTTACTTTGACTTTAAGCGAGACTTAAAATTCTATTTGTCTTGTTTGAAAGCCAAAAAAGAGACAGAAAGAATTTTAAGCATTGCTTAAAATCAATACATTGATGCAATCGGACCTTAGTGTATACCTATAGATTTTAAGATCCCTTTAATTGCATTCACAATAAGTGTACACCAGCGTTGCATTAATTTGTCCAGTGGAAAAAACTATAATACATAATTAAAAATAATATATTATTTTTAAATTTCCAATTCATATGTATATAAGATAAAATTAAGTGTTTTATATATGTTATAAGTGTATGTGCGCGTGCGTGTGCGTGTAACAAAACTTACAAGATATATTGAAAGATGTGATCTGTTTTTTATTCTTGTACACTAGACTACATTAGAACTCTCTTTTTCCTTTTTATCGAATATTAAACATCAGAGTGTCTGATAATTAATGATAAAACTCTCGCATAGCGGCAAAATGTACTAAACTGATTGTGGATCGAAAAGTCCTCTACATCTCATCTAGCAATTTTCACAATAATTAACAAGATATTAACTAATTAATTACTAAAAATTAGAGTTTAGAAAAAGAACTGGAAAATTAGAGTTTGGAAAAAGAACTGGAAAAGGTAAAAGTCAATTGATATGTTGTAAAACAATAGGCGAATGCTGTCATCGTTAAGCTGTTCTCTAACATTAAGAACTTCATTATTATCTGTTATACTTAGCTGGATACTCAAAACAAGAATTCAGTCATTTACCTAAAATCAAATTAATATGTGAAATTTTTGAAATATTATTCGTAGTCTATGTATTGAAATTGATTGTATCAGTTAGATAAAACTTATATTGTATTCAGCATAACGATGATCCGTTATAATGCGATGTGATTATAATTATAATATGTCTTGAGAGCGTGTGAGAGGACGTTTCTCATTTACAATGTTTATAAGTATAATATATAAGTATAATATATAAGTATAATATATAAATATAATATATAAAAGTTAACAGAATAAATACCAATGCAAAACTCGACAATACAAATTATAACTTATAAAACATGAAAATCGAATAAATATCAACATAAAAATCGACTAGAACTTACTTAAGTGATGTGTGAGCGAATGCGTATCGTGTGGCTGCAATATTGGGGAGCAATAAAATAGATAGAAGCGATTAGAAGGTAGGCAGAGTGATTATTAGTAAGAGCAAAGGTAATACAAAGTGCGTCAAAATCCGGACAAATTTGCTTTAAATTTTCCACTATTTGCGGAAATATATATTGTGCCTCCGCCAGAGATTGTTAGCGTCTGAGAAAGTCCAATGCTTCTAGTAAACAGTCATATTCTCAAAATGGCCGTGATGTTGAAATCAAGTGCGGAGTATAATCGAAGAGCCACGATCATCAAAGACCTTCGCGCTGGGCTCAGCAAAGGAAATAATTCGGTTCTTTGGATATTCGAGATCAATCGTTTATAACATTGTGGTAAAATATACGGCTTTAGAACAGTTTAACGAAGGTTCCAATATGCGAGGAAGAGTCGAAAGATCACGCATCGCGAGGATGCCCGCAATCGTTGAAAGGGCTCAAGCGCTAATTTCGAATGACCTAGGGCAATCGAAAATTAGCATCGATTGTTGATATAAGCGAGTCAACAATTGTATTGCCGAAGAGGTACCTTCGATACAAATCGTATATATTAAAGATACGATGCTCTCTAAGGCTGCCAAGACAAGCCGAATTGCTCATCTCGGCATTCTGGCTTTCTAACAGTCCAGATTTAAATCCTTTGGATTACTATGTATGGAGCGTAGTTGAAAAAGTCACAAGTCTCGACATCCCAATATGATGTCATTAAGGACCGCTATTGAGACAGCATTCGTCGGCATGGACAGCGCTACATTACAGCGTGTGTACTTCAGACTGAGAATAAAGGCCGTCATTCAAGCTAATGGGGGGAATATATCGAATAATTGTGCTCTACAGGGATCCCCCAAGTACCATGTAAAAGGATTTTTTGTAATATTGGATATGAAAAAAAGTTCATGGCGATTTTTTAGTAAAATTAAAGTTTTCTTAGAGTATTGAAATCAATTTATTTAAACCAAATATGCTCCATTATTTTCTATAATATTTTGCCATTTTTGGGGCAGAGCCATAATTCCATCGCGATAGAACTTCTGTGGTTTCTGATCGAAAAACTGCTTCAAGTGATTTTCACAGGCCTCTTTTGAAGCTAGCTTTACACCATTAAGAGAGTTCTGCAGAGACCTAAACAAATGATAGATCTGAGGGTGCTATGTCAGGACTATATGGTGGATGCATTAAAAGCCAAGTTCTCGCAATTTTTGCCGAGTCATCAAAGGTGTGTGGTCGAGTGTTGTCATGATGGAAGACGATATCTATCCTATTGATTAATTCTGGCCGCTTCCTCTCAATTGCTTGTTATATCTCTGCAGTTGTTCACAGTAGAGTTCGGAATTAATTGTTTGATTGGACGATAACAGCTCATAGTGAACGATTCCTTTCCAGTCCCACCCCACACACAACATCACCTTCTTCCTCGTCAATCCAGGTTTTGCGATTGCTTGCGCCTTCTCTTTTTTCTTTATCCACAATCTTTTTCTAGTTGGATTGTCGTAAGTGCCATCCATTTTTCATCACTAGTTATCATTCTCTTCAGAAATGGCTCAATTTCATTCCGTTTCAGTAGCGTATCACAAATGTTAATTCGGTCTATCATGTTCCTAACACTCAACTCGTGAGGAACCCAAATATCGAGCTTCTTTTTGTATCCAGCTTTGTGTAAATGATTTAAATGTATTTTGTGATCGATGTCTAGTTCCCTGGCAATCTCCACAATGCTCACATGTTTATCATGTTTAACTTTTACCATGATTTCATCGGATTTTTCAGTGATTGGTCGACCGGAGCGAGGTTCATCTTACTCATCGAAATTTCCAGCACGAAAGCGAGCGAACCATTTCCATGCTGCTGATTTTGATAGAGTATCTTCACCGTAAATAGCGCAAATTTTTTCCTTATTTATTTCTATTTTCAAAATAAAATAACTTTTGATCCACTTTACCGATTTCAATCTTTTTCGGCTCAAAACAAAGGTTAAAATGTCACTTTTTAAACGCACGTCTAGTGTTGCGATTAGTAGTTGCCGACTGCTGAGCATTTAATGCCATCTAGCGGAAAAAATGCCATGAACTTTTTCCCATCTCAATATTTAATTTTTCATTAAAAACATTTTGTTTAAAGAAATTATTCGATTTGTTCGGATTTTGGTGACGTACCCTATATAAATGAAGGAGTGCTCGTGCGAAAAGGAGAACAAGAATATGAGTTTAGAAGGAAAGGGAGATTAGGAGGTGGAATGACATGGTCAACTGAGAAGGCGGAAAAAGGAAAATCCGATCTCAGATAAAGAAAATTGATTACAGAAGTAAAAGAGGTAGAGAAAAAGACTAGTGAAACAGAACAGAAAAGGATAACAATAGAGGAAAAGTGGCAGAGAATTAAGGAAATTGTGAAGTGTTGGTCAAGAAGAAGATAAAAATTAAAAGTTTTGAATTAGGACACAAGGATTGGTGAGATAGAAATTGTACCAGGAAGAAAAGGGAAATACAGAGAATAAAAAATGAAGACAAGAAAAAACAGATAGAAGAGAATATATGGAAGAAAAAACTAAAGAAATTAAAAGAGAAGAAGCAAAAAGAAAAGAGAGAGGGAGAAGAAGCTGAATTGAGATACTTGAAGAGACAAGCAGATGTAGAGAAATTTGTAAACAAGAAAAGAAGCAAGAGGACATAGAGAGATAATAATATTGAGACAGAAGAATGGAGACATTTTATGAATCTGCTAAATGGCATTGAGATAATTACACAGAAAAAGAAAGAAATGGAGGCAAAAGACAGGACGGGAAAACAGGAGAATAAGGATTTGGAAGAGGAAGAAATCAAAGGAGCTAAAGAAGACAAAAAATAAGAAAGTTGTAGGTATCGACAGAATCTCGATGGAAGTGGAAATATGCGGGATACATTGTGAAAGACGTGGTCAAATTATTGAAACAAGTGTGGAGATAAGACGAAATTCCTGAGGATTGGAGACAGAATATCATTGTACCATTATAAGAGAGGAAACATTGAATTAGTAGGAAACTATAGAAGGATACTCATTACTATGTACAGCGTACAAATGGTATGAGAGGAGATCCTAAGAATTAAATTGGAAGAGGTATGGAAGAAAAGTCTAATCCCGGAGATGCAAACGGGATTCAGAAAAGACAGGTCGACGATAGATAACATATTATTAAATAATTTGATTCAAAAGAGCAAGCAAGCAGGAGATAAAGAAAAGAAAATATACGCTCTCTTTGCGGATCTAAAGGCAGCTTTCAATAGAGTGTATAGCTCACTATTAAGGAGATATAAAATTAAGGAATAGCTGATAAGGAGATTAGAGCACATATACGCGAGAATATGGAGGTTGCTGTTAAGACGATCAAAGATTTGTTAAAAAAGTTCCAGACAAGAAGAGGAATTAAGAAAGGCTGTGTTCACTTCTGTTTAATTTATACATTGCGGATCATGACTGAGAGTAAGGAATAGGGATATAGGAGGAATTGCATAGTGTAAGAATCTGGAACCTAGTGTATGCGGATGACAATAGTGCTATTGGCGAAAAATAGGGCTATTAATAATTGCGCTATTAGATATGATGGATACACTTAGAAGATTTTTAAAAGATAGGAAACTAGAATTATGCGCCGAAAAAAATGAAAATAGTAGTATTTAATAAATAGGGGAAGGAAAAGAAGGAATTATGGAAATGAGAGAACAAAGAAATTAAGGAGGTACAATCTTTCAAATACTTAGGTTTCACATTTAATAGGGAAGGTGATCACAAAGTAGAATTGAGCAAAAAAGGGAGGATGGCAGCTAGAAAGATGGGGATTAGAGGAAAGCTTATGCAGAGACGATTTTATAAGGAGATGAGTACTGTTTAAATATCTAATTCAAAGTGTTATCGGGGATGGAAATTTGGGAATGGGAAGAAATTTTGAAAAAATTATAATGGATTATGTGAATATTCAATATAGAGTTTTGCACAAGATAATGAGATACGAGAAAAGAATAAAGACAATAAGGGAAGATAGTCTGTTAGGAGGAGAAAGAAAAGAGCGATTGGAAGGATTAAGAAGTTTGATATGGGGAATAGATGTCCCAATTATTTAAGGAAGAAAAACCTATATAGATTGGGAATAAGCGAAAGTATGAGAGGGGTGGTAAGATGCGGAAATATAGAAGAAGGAAATAAATACTAGTTAGATATAAGGAATAAAGAAGCTGCGTAATAGGGATGAATTGCATGGAATATTATTTGGAGGAATGCAATAAAAAGTGTGTAATTGTAATTTAGAAATTTAAGAGAAGATAAGAAGGAAATATGGAAGAAACTTTGGAGCGAAGAATTAGATTCAGAAAAATGTAAAGTTTTAAATAAATTAAAGAGAGAAAGGGAAAAAAAGATTAGGAAAAAGAGAATTGATAAAAAGAGAATTATCGAGGTAACTGATATGGAGTAATCAATATATTGTAGATAGTGGAACAAGATTGCGTCTGGCTGCGTAAAGTATACTGTTAGAAATGCTAGGAGATATTTTTTATGTGCTTATATTGTATTACATTATGCGATGTATTTATATATTTTTATATTTATATAATATATTATATATTTTAGTGAGGCTGTGATACATGGATATTTAAGATAAAGGAATTTATATTGTGATAATCGGAACTGTGATAGAATAGATTAAAATAACTACTAAAATACTTAGGAACGAACAGAAAATTAGAAACAAGATTTGTGGTGTATGCATAAGAAATAAAGATAGAGTCAAATAGTTTAAGTTTTTTTATCTGTGGTGTAGAAGGATAAAGTATAGAAAGTATGTTTAAGAGATTTATTGTAAATCAAGTCTCTTCTTGGCAATTATAAGCTGAAGTAATAAAGTATAAAAATAAATCTATTCTCTTCATAAAAATCAATTATACAAATTTATAATTTATAAAACAAGAACACATACATTTCCTCTAAATTAAATCATTATATAATGAATCCAACAATTTTATAGATTAAAACCATTTTTTTTGTTTCTTTTATATGGATCTTCTGAACTAGTTTATTAAATCCTTGCTCTTCGTCTAAAATTTTGATGTCATTCCAATCAAAATCGTAATTGTGTTCCGTTCTATATTCTGTAATTACAAAGTGTCATATAGTATTCCTATTTATATGATTTCGATGTTCATTAATACGTGCCTTCAATAACCGTTTCGTCCCATAGGATGCATCACAATTTTGATGCATCACAATTAATTTTGTAGATTATATTAGAGTGCAATTGTGACGGTAATTTATCTTTTTGTGATGTTATAAAAGTATTTAATTTATTAATTCCTATATAAGCTAAACGCACCATTCGGTTATTTTTGAAAAATCTCTTGAATTTCTCTGCTACTGAAGGCACATAGAGAACAATATGTAATTAAATTTTTGGCAGTATTCTTTCGATGCGTATTCTTATTAAATTGTTCGAATTTAATGTTCGAATTTAATAGCCTTTTTCTAATGCTTTCAAAAATCAGCCTTAAAGGATAATCGTTAATAAATAGGATGTTAATAATGAACCTAAAATTTTTCTCATGGAAAGTTGAATGCGATAATAAAATCCTGTTTATCAAAACCATAATTGTCCCCATTTTATGATATCTCGAATGACACGAATAGTTTAGATATCATGCCGAGAATGGGTTGTGTTACTAATCATATATGAAATACTCATCCTTCTTTATTAAGGTTACGTCCAAAAAATCCACAAAAGCAATTACCGCCTCGTTCCATGGAATCAAGGAAACTATTAAACATATTTAATTATCAATATTTTTCTTCTGTATTGATAGTGCAATCAATATACTTCACGTAGAAATCCAATGAAAATGGCGAACTTTCAAGAACAGTTCTCTCTAGATCCTGCATAACAAGATCCACTATAATCGGGGAGACCCCATAGGAACACCATGCGATTGTTTATAAAATTTTTCGTTAAAAATAAAAAGTAGAATGGAGCACTAAGTTAATTGCTTTCATAAACTCTGTTTTAGGCAATATGATATTGCTTTCTGTCAATCAATGTTATTCAATATTCTTGATAACTAAATCAATCGGTATATTGATGAAGAGTGATATCATGTCGAGCGAAACAATCTGGTTATGTGATAATTTGGCATGAGTTAAGCCTTTAACTAGCTGAAAACTGTTTTTAACATAGTCAAAACAATTTTTCAAGATAAGAGACTAAAATGTTATGAAAAGAAAGCGAGATTGTGTAATGGATTGCCTAATTTGTTAATTTTTCGGCAATGCATATGCCCTCGACGAACAAAAATTTATTTTCTTCTTTATAGAGCTCTAAGAATTTTTTTATCAACTTTTTGGACTGCATTTTCTTATATTGGCAATTATTTTTACCAACATGAGAAAATATTTAAAAATTCTGAAAAAATTCTCAGAATTTTATGAAAAAAAATTAACAATTTTTGTCTCTTGCTGTTTTTCTGTAAAGTTGATAGTATTTGAGTAAAAAATTATTGAAAATCAATATCCATCGATTTTTGGTAATTAATATCTTAACTGTGACCGTAATTAATAATAAATGCAAGAATTATAATATGATATATAAAATGTATTAAAAAGAATTCTATAAATAACACATTGTAAAATTACATTACATTACATGTTTCAACTCTTGAATTGAGCCATCCTCAGATAAAACAAAATTCACGATCTTAAAATTCATTTCTATCATAGAAAAATCATCATCATAGAAAAATGATGAAAGTTATCTAATTTACACAGCAATATCGATAAATGCCTCACGGAGACCATGAATTACTTGCAAGCGATTTACTGATTGATTGTTCGGAATTTCATGATATTCTTGAAACAACTTAACTTCCGTCGCGCGGAATAGCTCGCCGAGTAAATTAATCGGGCAGGGAACGAAAGAGATTCATTGTAAAGGAGAAAGAAGGCGCTTACATATAACGAATGCAATTATGTAGCAAAACGAAATACAACACTCTTTATTCTATGCAGCATAATACATATAATTTAGAACAATAAATAAGATACAAAAGAATAATGACAGCGCTCTTTGTACGCGGTGATGTGAAAATACGGGTCCAGGCGCTAGTGCCCTGGTACTACGGTGTAGGTACACGCCAATACGATCGCGGCGCGGCAGCGCGAAACGCAAATCATGAATTTCGAATGTACCTATGGCACATCTGAGTGGCGCGACCGGCTGCCGAGAACGGAGACGGAGACGGAGAACTATTCCCTTTTGCCGATCGCGTCATGTGTAAGGTTGCGGATGCTGCCTTTCGATTATTGGGAACGTCCAATAGAGGCAGAGAATACTCTACCCCTTTGTCGCGTCTGCTCGAATACTGCGAGAAGCGGTTTCCAAATGTGTTGAGAATGCTCAACGGAAGTCCGCTTCATTCCCTGAATACGATGTAAACATCGACTGGAATCTTGCGACAGAAAATGCTCATAACGGATCAGGATTGCTAACGAACCGGTAGGATCTGGTCGTCTCGTAGGAACTGGAGCAAAAAGCCTCCTCGGAAAAATTCGCCTTTTATATGATGGATTTTTGACAGCACCGCGGATTCGGCGAAGCTCGGTTCGTATATTCTCGAACAGTATCTCCATATGCGTGACAGATATCTGTACTGTCGGAGGGTAGCGCTCGGCAGCGTTCGGTCGTTCTCGCGGAACTTCGACTGGTATCTAAGAATTAATTTGCTGTTTTTTTTAAAAAATATTCGGGCGCACTGCGCATCGCTGCATGTAACAGCGGCATCCGACTGTTCGGTTTTTCAGGACGCATCGTTACATTCTAATTAAAGAAACATATTTGTTAACCAATAAATAAAAATAAAAAATAAAATTAAAATCTGAATAAAGTTTTGTTTTATCTGAAGATAACTCAATCCAAGAGCTGAAACATGTAGTGTAATATGTTTTACAATGTGTTATTTATAGAATTTTTTTATATCATATTACAATTTTTGCATATAATTAATTACGTTGATTCTTATATGCCCTATACTTCTTTGTATTGTCTTTTAAAAAACTAAGAGTCTTATATTATTTGTTATTTAATATCTTTACTATTGCGAAAAAATTGCAAAGCAGTAGAAAGTTCTTTTTGAATCAGTTCTTTTTGATCAGTTTAGTCCATTCTGTCGCTAGATTAATTTAATTCATTCAGTCGCGAGAGTTGTTTATCGTTAATTATCAGACAACCTATATATCTGTAACTTCTTTTACACCGAGCACTTGACATGCGTATTAACTAGTAACTTTCTATTAAATTATTTTAATTTCAGCAATGTATTTAAAGAATAATGTAACTAAATTACTATAATATGCATCAAAATGATTAATTAAATACACATATATATGCATATTTACACCAGAGCTAAGATTTAGTTGCACATTTGGCCGATTTTCAGCTTAATTTCTGTCCCTTCATCAACATGCGCGCAATCTAAATCTCAGCTTTAGTTTCGCCGAAATTAAGATAATTCAATAATTACTAGTATCAAATGCACGATAAATTAGATATATCTCATTTTAAGTTCTAAAAATGTTCAGCCATAAAAAAACAAAGTTCTAAACAATTGTATAGTTTCCATAAATGATATAAAAACAGAGCTCGGTAAAATAACTGATACGACTATTTAAAATAAAAAATAAAGAAAAATAAAGAAGTTTCAGAAATTTATTTAAAATAGAAAATCGTAGGAGTCGGTAAAGTAAGATACGACTTATTTGAAATAAAAAATATAAAATAAGTCCCAAGAACTTACTTAAAATATTAAATAAGAAATAGATCACAAGAAATTAATTAAGATATAAAATAAGAAACAGGACCCGAAAGTACACTTATTTATTTAAAATATAGAATAACTTTTATTTAAAATAGAAAAAATAACTTGTCTTTTATTTTAAATAAGTTTTCGAAGACGATTTCTTATTTTAGATAAGAAATTAAAGTCTAATTAATATTTAATAGTATTAACCCTTCGCGAATCACAGATGGAAAATTGAAACATAAATCATATGTAGGTATATCTTGTATCCCACACATGCTATACTTCATCATAAACATACTATAATTTAACTAATAACCGTCACTTTTACCGAGGGATCAGTAACATAACTAATTTATTTAAAATAAAAAATATAAAATAGATTCCAGAAAATTATTTTAAATATAAAATCGATAAAAAACTGATACAACTTATTTAAAAAAATATAAAAAGTTCCAAAAACTTACTTAAAATATTAAATAAGAAATAGGTCAGAAATTATTTAAAATAATAAATACTAAATAACGTTTTAATTTTTTTTATTTAAAATATATATTTTAAATAAATTTATTATATGAAATAAAGACCGAGTTCTGCATAAGAGAATATTGGATATAAAAAGAAAGCTATCATTAAGCTATTGTAGTATTTTTCATGTGATATTATATTAATGTAAGTATATATTAATGTAAGTATTTATTTTCAATAATTCTTTATCACTAATAAGAATTTTTAATACATTCAACAGCGTCTTTGCGTTGCAAAAAAAAGTTTAAAAACATTTAAAAGGTAAATATTCAATATGTGTAAAATTGACACCTCATCTTTTGATATCACAAGTTTTGATAAAAGTTCCATTGGCACCCGCAATAGTTCTATAGTTCCTGATAGATTTTATAAATAATTCCGTTGATTTAGTTAAAAAAAATAACACTTGAAAATTTGAAGTGCTAACTTCCTGTGCACCACAAGATTCGAAAAAAATCCATTGAAAACTATGAAATTTTATAGTTCTCGAATTCTACAATTCCTGATAGGTTTTTAACAATATTCGGTCTCTAAGTACTTTTTAATTTGGAAACATTAGTAGCGTCTCGGCGCTAAGCTATGCGCAGTGACACTACCGTGGCTACTTTACGAGTCGGTGAGTTGTATCAGATCGAGATTATCGGATCTCAATAAGGACTGAACTAATCAAGTTCTAAGTGTGCAGTCGATTGCAACCGCTCGGAATATATAATGAAAGTATTTTTATTTTTTTCTCTACGAGCGGAAATATTGTAACGTAAGATACGAATCTGAAGCTTTTTTTTATTAAGAAAAAATTAAGAAACGTCGTCATCGTATCGTCATCATTATGGAGTGGGGATAATGTCCTTTTGGAATTTTTGACACAAATGTGGCGCTAGCAATACATGGTCACATCACACATGGTCAGCGAGCGTTGCAAGCACTGTGACGGTTCTGCACATTTTACATATTCTACATTTTGCAGGGATTATAAATTGAAGTTATTGACGTTATTGTTATTTTACGGTTACGCGATCGCGGAGGAGTTGAATAAGTGCGATTGTGATTATATTATATATAATATTGGGTTCCGGTTATCTCAAATATTGATAAAAATACTTTTAGTCAATGTATTTTCGCGTAATTAAATGTCTAGATTATCCAAATAATATCGAAATTGTCGTTGAGGAACTATGATCACATCCTTAATCGGGTTTAATAACAGTGATGAAAATACATCCAATCGATGCGTTTTCGCATAAAAATAAGTAAAAGTTTGACAAAAAAAATGTCACTCTGTCTCATGAAGCGTGGATTAATCATTGAAGTCGATGACTATTCAAGACTATTTAAGACTATTAAGACTATTAAGAAGTTGGTCACAGTGACGAAATATTGCGATGCAAGCATACATTGCAGACACTGCAGTAAAATTTTCATTTCCTTGCTTTAGGGCCAGTATTCATAATCAGATCTTCTTAAGTACGATCTTAAGAAGATCACGAACCAATTAGAGGATTGCATTAGCATCTTAAGACATTATTTAAGATGATCTTGAAATAAGAATCGAATGAATACTGGCCTAGATCGGAATAGCGACTCATATTGATTCCGCATTCGCAAGTTCCGCCCAATAGGAAAATGAATTCCTGCGGATTGGAAATCATATTTACATCCAGGGACATTGCTGTGTTTTGTACTCATTTTAATTTTGATTTGCATTTCTGTATACTATATATATGTATATATGACATTCATTCTGATCATATTGACTCCGTATTTAGCTGGAAACTTAATTAATTAATTACCTTCAAGGTTATATTTAGATTCCACCCGAGTGCTATCTAAATATTACTCTATTCTTGTTATTTACCGAATGTTAAATAAGGATGACAGTACCCGGAAAACATCCAGATGGGAATCCAAGCATATCTCAACATGTTAATTAAGGAATTAGGAATAAAGAATAAACAATTTCAACCTATCAGAAATCGAATATATTGTTTCTGAGAGATTTAAATTGTTTATTCTTTATTCCTAATTTCTTATTTCTTCTATTGTGCGCAAGGCCTAACTATGCGCTTGTAGAAGATAGTTTTCTCCGTTTAAACCAACTTAACGAGGTTAGTTTTTATGAGTATATATTGTATACGTATAGCTGGTCACAGAAAGGTTGTAACACCTTTTTCTTTGGATTTCGAAATGCAGCTTGCTCTCCGAGTGATTGATTCTTACTCATGGATCTATAAATAAGAACCGCTCGGTAAGCTGTATTCCAAAACTTATCGAAAAAAAAGTGTTGCAACCTTTCTGTGACCGTCTGTACACGCAAGCATTGGCGGAATCTGCAAAAAAAAGGCCGCAGACTTTTGCATGATGCATAACGCATAATACATAATGAATCAACTAATCAGAATTTTTCCTTTCCTCCCATTTCATGGAAAAGAAGAATTTCGATTGGTTGATTCCTTTATGTACAATGCATTATGCATTACACAAGAGCTGCGGCCAATAAATTTATGCAACAGAAAACGGCAGAATGAAACCACGACCAATCATGAACGTTCCGCATCCCAGGAGAGCGCACCCTGAAGGTACGATTACATGTAGCATGATACGCGGTACAGAAACTAACTAGGTAACTATAAGAACCATGTAAACCATACCGCTTACTTCTTTTCTCCTCTATTACATGTAGCACAGTAAGCGGCACGGGCCAGTGACAAATTCACTAAGCATTTCTTAATAGAATTAATTGATTTAAATATAATTACTAAGTAAATCCTTTGAAAAAATAAGAGTTTTGTTGAAATGTGCACAGAAATAAATTAATATAAAAAATTCATATTAAAGTTTATTTATCACTAGCCCGTGCCGCTTATCGCGCTATATGTAAGAAGGAAAAAGAAGCGGCACGATTTGCGCGGTTCCTATAATTAATTAATTAGTTTCTATATCGCGCATCACGCTACATGTAATCACACCCTGAGGATGCGATCCCATGATGCGGAATTGGCGAACCGCTGATTGGTCGTGGCTTCATTCAGCTGATTCCGTTCCGCTAAAATATGTTTTCCTATATCCCATAGAGCGGAAATTTTCGAAATACACAATTAGCGCTGATCAATCACAAGAACCTTCTCGTAGATCACTTTCATTAGATCCACTGGAATAGCGTTTGTCATTGGCTCGTATTGATTGCGCATCTGCAAGTTCCGCTCCATGGGACATAGAAAATTAAACTTCTGCGGATCGGAAATCACACATACATATATGGACATTGCTCTGTCTTCATTTTGTGTACCCATTTTGAGTTTGATTTACATTTTCGCCTTTTTGTATACTATACTACCAAAATAAAAAGTAAAACAAATGGTACTATTTCTTGTTATTTATATAAATTTATCATTTTAAAAAAAGGTAAAAAAGCGCTAAGTGCTTTTCAAAGAATCGTTGGATCGGTTTCACCAACGCCAATTACTTAATTAGCCGTGGAACTGACTAATTGTGTTTGCTGTTTAGTAGAATTGACTATGGTTGACAGTTAATCACCAATTCGGCTTAATTGAGTTGGTGAAACCGGTTCTTTGTATTATATATAATACTAAGTCACTGTTAAATCTAGTGTCAAGTTTAACCTAACGTGAGTTACTACTGCTCCTATTAAATATATCATTATTTTTTACCAAAGCGATAGTTAAATTTGACACTATATTGTGTCAATATTATATAATGTTAAATTGACACTGTAATAATAGTATAATGTCAAATGTAACCATTGTTTTAGTATATAATAACGATATTGTAGAAGCAGTGGCGACTCATGATATTATAGGTTGAATTTGACACTATAGATAGAATTTAACAATGTATCCAACCCAATTAACAGTAGTTTTAATTTTTCTTCAAAGATATTTTTATTGAAAGTTTTCTTATTCCAACCTAGTAATGGCAACTTTAATGTTCTGTCAAAAATTATTATTCTTCGAAAAAAAGTATCAAATGAAAAATTAAAACCCAGATGCTACATTCTTAACTAATCAAGTTAAATTCTATCAAATTAAAAATAAAACATATATTGTCTCTTGTTTTTTATTTAATCTCTATCAAAATTATTATATCACAATCCATTCAAAGACATTTTCTCTTTCATAAAAAATTAAAGAGTTAACCGTATAAAACAAAAAAATTTAATTTAAATAGAAAAATTTTTTATGTAAAAACACTATTAATAGAATTAATAATTTCATTTAAGAGGAATTTAAACCATTTGGATTGGAATAGGAAGATCCTTCAATAAGATGTACGTATTACTTAGGTTTCATTGCAAATAAAATTAAAGATAGTTCCATTTGGATTAAGTAAATAATAATATAGTATCATTTGGGTTTTACTTTTATTTTGATAGTAGAATTAATTTGGCGCCAGTTGTTGATATCTTTTATATAATTCTTATATATAATTCTTATATATAATTCTTTTATACAAATGATGCATATCAATAGATTAATATTCATTATTTATTTAATTTGGCATGATATAAAGAAATGGGATTTAACTTTGCGCTAGTTCTTGATATCAAATCTTTTAAAGGAATGATCTTTTAAAGGAAAAATATATATCATTAAAATTAATATTATATATTAATATTGTATAATTTGGTATCCGAATTACATGGAATTTAACTTGACACCAATTGTTGATGTCAAATCTTTTTTACGAATACAACATAAAATTTTGAGAAATTTCATTTGGCGCCAATTTTGTTGATATCAAATCTTTTATACGAATGATATATATATATATATATATATCATTAAGTTAAGTAAATAACAAGAGATTATTTATGTTTTATTTTTTAATTTGATAGAATTTAACTTGATTAATTAAGATTGTAGCATCTGTATTTTAATTTTTCATGTGATACATTAATTTTTTTCGAAAAGTAATAATTTTTAACACAGAATTAAAGTCATTATTTAGAGATTGGAATAAGAAGATCTTCAATAAGAATATCTTTAAAAAAAAATTAAAACTGCTATTAATTAGGTTGGATACTTAGTATTATATACAAAGAGCCGATTTCATCAACTCGATTAAGCCGAATCGGTGATTAATTGTCGATCATAAATGGTCAATTCTACTAAACAGCAAACACAATTAATCAGTTCTATGATCAATTAAGTAATTAGAGTTAGTGAAACTGGCTCAAATGATTCTTCAAAAAAGGTAAAAAAGCACACATGCTTAGCGCTTTTTTTACCTTTTTTTAAAAAGATAAGTTTGTATAAATAACAAGAAACAGTATCATTTGTGTTTTATTTTTTAATTTGATATAGTATACATAATAATTAAACCCGCGCGCTGGCACAGCGCCACAAGAATAAAGTATCTCTTAACAGCCAGTACTAATCAACTTGGTATAACACTATGTATTATAAAATAATGATAAAAATCTCAATTTTTTTTTATATAAATATTTTATGAATATAGCGCGCGGGTTTAATTTATTATTATTAAAAACTAGACACCGGAACTATTGTTAAAATCTATCAGGAATTATAGAACTCAAGAACTATAAAATCAAAAACTATAAAATTTCATTGTTTTCAATTGATTTTTTCGAATCTTGCAGTACCACGGGAAGTTACCATCTCAAATTTTCAAGTGTTATTTTTATTTAGCTAAATCAAGTACTATTTATAAAACCTATCAGGAACTATAGAACTATTGCGATTGCCAATGTAACTCTTATCAAAACTTGCGATGCCAACACTTCACACATGTGAATATTTATCTGTTTTATACAAACTGCAACATGCGATAAAAGAATTTAAAAAAAATGTTTTCTTTTCATAAAAAATCAAAGTTATCTTAAATTTTTTAAATAACACTATACAATTGTTTTCCATAATATTGTAGAGGTTTTCAAGACAAATTCAAATCACTACTAAAATGTCATTTTTATTGATGTTTTATTGATTCCATTGATATTTAATATCAAATTTGTAACAATATTTGTAATAGCAATATCTCTGCCTCTGACACATCACACACACACACACACACACACACACACACACACACACACACACACACACACACACACACACATGTACTTATTTAATAAAATATGTAATAAATTAATAAAACATCAATAAGATGACATTTCGACAATCATTTGAATTCTTGAAGACTCTTACAATATTATGGAAAAAAAATTGTATGATGCTATACAAAGAATTTAAAGGAATCCTAAAGTGAAGCCCAAATTCCAACAATATCACTATTTTATCGATAAAATGTGACACATCGACATTATCTTTATATACTACTACATTAATATCGCATTCACACATATGTACAAATTTTCTAACTAATCCTTCATATTAAATATCTAAATATCATATTAAATATCTAATTCTAATCCTTCATTTTAAATATCTAAATATCATATTAAATATCTAATTCTAAGTATTCAACAGTAGTTGTTCATGTAATCTCTAATACAAATCAAGATTGTATTATACATATAAAATATAAAACTCGTATATAAAGCAAACATTATTAGGAATCGACATTAAAAGTCAGTAACAAAATTGTATTTTCCATTTTTTTTTGTTTTTGGCATAAAATCGAGTTTTGGCTACATTATTGTTTGGATTATATTATTGCTTACTTTAATTATGGAGAAGAATTTTTTAATTTGTAAAAGCAGTTAGAAAAATACTTGTTATTTGAACAAATTGATTAAACAGATTCAATGTATAGGATCCCCTTAAGTTAATAATTTTGATTTATAAAAAAAATTTTTTTAATTTTTTTATCGCATGTAGCCCATATAAAACAGATGAATACTCACCCTTCAATTTTTTTTTTTTAACTAACTTGGAAGTGTCTGAAAAATCGTATACTGTTATGCTGAACATCCTGTACATCTTATACAATGGAAAAAAATTTACACACTTACACCTATTCCAATTTCTAAATTGCTCGTTCCTGACGACAAACGATTTACGTTCACAAGAGACAACATACTTAAGAAAAGAAATATTCAAACAAAAGAGTAAAAATAGAACTTGGTGATTGATAGATATTGAAGAATGTACGAGCGTGACAATCATTTAACAATCATTTACTTATAAATATTTTCGTTATCAAATCGTACATTTATTTACCAATTATTCGGTAAACTTCTAGTATATAATATATTTTATATACGTAATAATCTAGGAAGACAGCAGCGTTGTGTGTATCAATCATCGCACAGTGATGAAATGTGCATGCGTTTTTTGAAACATCTCTAAGAATTAAACATCATTCATTTCACATCATATTTACCTTGTTCTCAACGATGTCTCGTACTTGTTCGAGATCGCCGTTTTTTATGCCCCAAACGAGCTCGCTCATTTTCGTCGATGCTGTCGCTCTTGTGGATTTACACGGTTGTATCCACACTGCCACACACTACGTAAATCTACTTCTTTGTTTTTTTTCTACACTCTCTTATCCGTTCCGTCAATCATTCGTTCATGAAATGAAACTCCGGAATTCGGTTGCTATTGACTTGACAGTAAATTCAAGTAAATTCTAACCGATCTCTCGCCATATATACAGTGTGCATTAATGCCATTGACAATTTGGGCTAGTGATGTCAGAAAAAAACATGCATGGGAGATCAAAAGATGCTATCTCGGCGTTTTTCGCGTGATGCTTGGAAAGCTAAGGATGAAATCACAAGGTTCGGAATAGGACTGTGGAATAGAATGCGTCATTGAAGCAACCAATCAGCACTATTCCGCACTTTTCCATCACGCAAGTTTTGTGTGCTGTATTCACATGATGCGTCATGATGTATCCAGCATGAATTTAAAAAAAACTACTAACTTCATGTTAATAATTTGTTTAAAATGAAATATATATTTTCAAATTGTAAAAACAATTATCACTGTTGTAATGTTTAATGTTTTACAATTAATATTTATAATCTCATAACAATGTTTTGAATTGCTTTAACGCATTTACTATCATTTTTCCGCATCGTGTGAACATAACACACAAAACTGACGTGATGGAAAAGTGCGGAAAAGGGCACACTGAAATCATACGTAATGCATCATTGTTTTTTTGATCTTGGTATCTATATTTATGCACTCTTGTCATTTGCAAATTTTGTCATTTTGCTTCATTTATCTCGACATTACGCAATTCCATCATATCAATCAGCATCAAATTATTTCAAAATATGACAGTTTACAAGAACAATGACGCACTCGCTTTTTCGCAACATCAAATGCGGAATAGAGTTGAGTGATTGTTTCAATGACGCATTCTCTATTCCGCAGTGTGTGATTTCACCCTAATGCTCCGGCACACGACGTGCGATATCCAATGAGTGTACAGCTTTACCTATGATGTTTTCATTCTAAAGGTATACCCTCATTGGCTATCGCGTGTCGCGCGGGATGAACATCGCGTTGGTGCCAGAGCCAAAGGCATTTTCGTGTTAACTCGATTTAAACGTCAAAACAAATCACGTGATCAAAATTGACGAATACTAAGCATCAATTTTGATCACGTAACCTGTTTTGAAAATGAGTGTCAAGCATCAGCATGAAAATGCAAACTAAGGCTGGGTTTTCATTTAACGGAAAGTGGAAAAGCGAAGGCCAATCAGAACTCACAGAAAGACAGAAACAGATAAGCGAAATGTACTGCCTACTACTACTGCGATTGGCCTCCGCTTTTCCACTTTCCGTTTTTCCGTCAAAATGTGAACCCGGCCTAAAAGTGCTTTCTCATGCCGATGTTTGACGCTTTTCGGTGTCAAGATAAGTCACGTGATAAAAATTGATGAATATGCATCAATATTAATTTTGATTACATAATTTATTTTGCTGAAAATGAGCGCCAAGAGTCAGCATTAGAGTCCTATATATAAAGAGACTCGACATCGAATCCTCATCATCAAATCGGATCCCTACCATCATTCCTGCGTCGCCACATATTTAGACCGCTCCAGTGTCGTAAAAAATAAACATATTCCAATCTTATTCCAAGCTCCAACATACTGTACTTTGTTGTAGCGTTATTAGTTTCCCTGATTTACTAAAGGCAGGATCCAAAATCGAAAAAGAAAAATATATATATATATATATATATATATA
>NW_012130093.1:2865745-2873384 GCF_000143395.1 Atta cephalotes | reverse complement strand
AGGATACCAAAATAACGAAAAAGAAAAATAATATATATATATATATATATATATATATATATTCCGTTGATTTCGTTAGAAGAGTGAGAGACTGTATTCCATTAGTGGTTGAGATTACATGTGTCAGCTGTGTTAGAGGTTCCGCACAATAAAAGTAACAGAGAACAGAGAATAAGAATTTCAACCTATCAAATATCAAGTGGAATACATATAGTTTCCGGTCCGATCGAGTTTGTATTAATCTGTGTTGAAGTAATGATGTTTCGAAATTCTTATTCTCTGTTCTCTATTCTTTTTGTGCGGAGTCCCTTACACAGTCTGTGTAATCAGCTGCTTCATTTAGGAGAGGAATACATATCAGATTGCCAATCAGAAACTTGGACTAGTTTTCACCGAGGTTTAAACCGGATCAGAATATAAAAACCAACCAATTACAGTTGAGCATTCCTTTGTCGTTTCCCTGTAACAGGGGAATACTCGACTGTAATTGATTCAAGAATCATAGATCAATGTCAAATCTCTATATTATATATGTAATACTCGTATATTACTAAAGGCTACCGCAGACAAAATTTCTGTAATAGTAACCTTAAGACGTGAACTTAAACTGATGAGCCAATCAGGATACTACTTTAGATCTACGTATTCTAATGGAAATAGAAATAGCAGTAAACTTATTCATAAGGTTTCAACCGGTTGAAATTCACTTTATTGTGAAGTTATGGAAGTTATGGATATAAGTTTACTGTTAATTTCCATTTTCATTAGATTATGTAATCTAAAGCAGTATTTTGATTGATTTATCAGCTTAAGTTTACATCTTACACATACTATTACGGAATTTTGTGTGCAGCAGACCAACGCCACTTAAGAGCTGGCGAAAACACTACGATGGCTGAGTTCCAAAATTTATTGCCAGTACTGAAAATCTATAGTTTACGTTACGTGCACTATAGATTTTGGAACATGGCTAATAGTATTGTTTGTTTTGTCTCTCGAGAACTGCTCGGGATTGTTCCGAATGAACCCAGTGTACACCCAAGGACTTCGATTTCCCTTGAAAATTTTCACAAATTAAAAAATGACTACTTTTTTACATTAATGCTCATAATCCGTGTGCGATTAACGACACGACTAATGGCGTTTTCGGCCCGATCAAGTTTGGGTTAGAAAATGCTTTGCTATTGGTTGACGACACATTCTATCAATAAGAGAGCATGAAACATCATTACTTTAACTCAGATTAGTGCAAACTCGATCGGGTCGAAAACATTATTAAAAACGAAATAACCTGAATTTTTGGAAGTTTTAAAAAAGTAACCATTATATGGTCGTTAAAAAGCGTGTTTAAAAGTGGTCATCTGAATTAGTTCGATCGAAATGTTGCTTCCGTTTCACGACACTGTTTTCACAGTTTGCGTAGGTAGGTCATACCCATGGAGGATAGAGACTAAGGACTGAAATGGTAGATCATACCAATTTTGCATGAAGAATATTCCATTCTTCATGTAGTTTTAGACAATTTATGTAAATTTATGTCTTCCTGTTATTGTCAGAGCATGAAAGAATAATATCTTTATTCATAGATTATATGTGTTCGATTATGTGTGCGTAAGCGTATATGAGAGGAGTTTTGCGATTCGAACGCCGCCTACCGAGCACCATCAGATTCAGAAACCTGATTTTGACCATACTTTTCAAATCCTAGTTCGGTCTCGTTCCTCTTCGCTGCTCGGGGTCGATCTGAATGAATCCAACCATGATCTCTATCCTCCATGGCTAAATTCATTTAGATCGACCCCGAGCAGCTCCTGAGAGACAAAACGAATAATGCTGATATCTACACAAATGCACTACAGGTATACAATCCTTCTCTTGCTGGTGCGCTGGACTTCGCAAAGGCTTTCGATACTATCAATCATGACCTACTTTTAGTCAAACTTAAGTTATACGATCTTTTTCATCCTGTTCTCTCGCTAATCTGCTCGTTCCTTACAAATCGCATGTAGTAAGTTCTTGTATATAATCCTTTTCCTCTTTTTCCTCTATTCATGCCGTTCTCTCTGGTATTCTCCAAGGTTCTATTCTCGGACCTTTACTCTTTAATATTTTTGTATCTGATTTGTCTAATGTTTCTTTATCCTCACAACTCTTCATGTATGCAAATGACGTAATTCTTCTCAAATCCTTTCACCCTTCGATGCTTTAACAACTTGTTCTGCTTTGAATACAGACTTAAAATCTATTGCCAAGTGGTCCACTAATAATGCCCTGCTAAATCCTTCTAAATCATTCTTGCTAATTTGTCAGATTTCTCATTCGAGTCATATGTGCTGTCAAGTCGGGCTGCTCATTTATGTCTTCTTTATCTCACCATATCCTTTCCTGTTCTCAAAAACTCCTCATTTCTCAATTACTTATTACGAGGGCTATTTGATAAATACTCGTGATAGGAAAGAAAACACTTTAAAAAAAAATTTTTTTTATTTCTCTACATAATCTCCTTTCAGCTCGATACATTTAGCCCAGCGATATTCCAATATTTTTATACCGTTAAAAAATATGATTGGTCGAACTCTTTAAAATAGGTCTCTGTTTCGGCGATGACTTCCTCATTTGATGCAAAGCGCTTTCCGCCAAGCCATTTTTACATGTTTGGAAATAAATAGAAATCGCAGGGGGCCAAATCTGGAGAATAGGGTGAATGAAACAACAATTCGTAATTCGATCAGTTTTGCCATGGCGATTGCGGACGAATGAGCTGGTGTATTATCATGGTGAAAGAGCACTTTTTTTTCGCTAAATGAGGCCGTTTTTTCTTCAATTTAGCGTCGAATCGGTCCAATAAATTAGCATAGTACTGTCTCGTGATTGTCCTTCCCTTCTCCAAACAGTCAGTGAAAATGATGTCTCGCGAATCCCAAAAAACGGTGGCGATCTTTCCGGCTGATGGAACCGTTTTTGCCTTCTTTGGAGTAGATTCGCCGGCTTTAGTCCACTGTTTAGACTGTTCTTTCGTTTCTGGTGTGTAATCGTGGATCCATCAACAGTGACGAAACTCTTTCGGATTGCACTTAAACACGTCCAAACAGTGCTTTGAAGTTGTCATGCGATTCCGTTTTTATTCCTGTAAGCAAATGTGGCACCCATCTCGCCGATAGCTTTTTCATGCCCAATGTTTCGTGTAGGACATTTTGTATGCGTTCAGTTGAAATCTTTACAATATTAGCAATCTCTCTAATCTTCACCCGGCGATCTGCTAACACGATATCATGGATTTTGTTGACCATATCCTCCGTAATCACCTTAATCGGATGATCTGGGCGCTCTTCATCAAAAATGGATGTTCGGCCACGCTTAAATTTGTTGTACCAATATCTTATGGTAGTCATCGAAGATGCGTTATCCTTATATACGATATGCAACTTTTCTTTGATTTCTTCACACGACTTCCCGTCCAAAAACAAGAATCGAATCATAGATCGATATTGCTCTTTCTCCATGATTGTAAACAAGCACAAACTCGTCAACTTTCAATTGTTATAAAAACTAAACTATAAAAACTAAACTAACCGGTACAGCTGTCTGAAATTTTTACTTGCGTCGTTCAAAAAATGACGTTCAAAAAATTACACGGTGATATACAGACTTTTAGTCAGAGGCGCCCTCAGTCGTCAAACACGGGTACTTATCAAACAGCCCTCGTAGGCCGTCTCCAAGATGATTGTTTGAATATTAAAATTTTTACTATTCAAGAAACTACTTATTATGTTTAATCATTCTATATAATTAAACAGCCCTCATATTTCTCTATTTGTTTATTTGCTGATGTCGTCTACGTTCCGGTTCTTAACCAACATCTGCTAAATCGTGTACAACGTATCCAAAATTCTTGTCTCCGCTTCTCCTATTGTGTTCGTAAATATGACCATATATTTCCATATTACAGAGATCTGGCTGGCTTAAGATTTGGCAACATTTTATTCTCCATCTATGCTGTCTTGTATTTTCTCTCCTTCGCTCCAATATTCCTTTATATCTGCGATGTCTCCTTCAGTTGAATTCTGAATATCATTCCTCTTTTAACTCTTTTATCATCTTGATATCAAGATTACTTATTCTTCCCCATATATCGATCCACTAAGTTCCATGTCGCTTTCTCTCACACTTCTGTCAAATATTTTAATTTCCTTCCTGATTCAATAAAAATCTCTTCCTCTCTATCCTCTTTTCGTGTCGCTGCCTCGCGTTTTGTGTGATTTCAATTATTAGTTTATCCTATTGCATTGTTGTCTTATTCTGGTTTTGTTACTGATAGGCTTTGTAACAGCAATTTTGCTGACACCTAACCATTTACAAACTACTATTGTCTATTATATTTATGTTTATGTTAACTACAATCTATTGTATCATATTTTATGTCTATTACTCTGTTAACATGTTGTCTTTTTCATATAGCTTTGCAATAAATTAAATTAAATTAATTTAAATTAAATCTACCTCTCGCTTAGGGTGCTGTTCATGGTGGAAATATTAAAAATGTGCTCGTTTTCGAAACGAATTTCGTACTGTTCTGCGCATCCAGATGCAGCTATTTTAAACATTTGCATCGCGTAACTTTGAAGTAAGTGACATGCAAAGTGACATTTCACGAAAATAACTACGTGTCAAGTAAAAATGTACACAAATAGTTTTATAAAAAAAGGATGCAGAAATTTGCATTTCTTTCGATTAATTATTTGTATTTATATTTTATTTATATATAATATTATCGTATTTATGTGTCGTATTTATATATGTCGTATTTATTTATGTGTTTATTTATATAAGTTATTACAAATTATATAATTTATGAATTATTAATTATATGTGAAAATTATGAATTATTTGTATTTATATTTTATTTATGTATTGTGTATATAAATGTAAATTATTATAAATTATTTTTTTTATAAATTATAAATTATTTATATATTAATTATTATGAATTGAATTATTTTTATTATTGCACACATAAAATAAAATCAAATTCATTGTATAAATACGTAAAATAATATTGAACGCCAACTTCAAATAACGGCAACATGGCGGCTTCTGGATATCGCTCTTCTTAAGATATTAGGTGTAGTAAAAAGAAATCCATTATTTTTCCATTCAATTTCATGCAAAAATAAAAAAATATTAGCATTTTTTGTGCATTGTGAATACTGCTCAATATTCTGAAATGCAATTTTTCATTCTAATTAAATAAAAAAAGTTTTTAAATGGTTTTAAAAACCATAAATGCTACTTAAATTATTCAAATTTATAAGTAGGAAATTTTTCGTTTTAATTCAAACTAAGTTAAAAAAAGTTGTAACGTAAAAATAATTGAGCTATGTTTTTTGTTTCTCTTTGATGAAAAGTAAAATGAATGATCGATGTGATCATTCGCAAACCAACAGCCCGAATTAGGCTAATCATGGCGTGCGACATCGGCTAAGCGAGATTAAATTATTCGACACTTACTCAATGTTGTCTCATAATAATGTAAATTGTTTATACTCTATTATATCTGTTAAATAATGATTTTTATTATATCTATATAATTTCGTTACTAGTTTAGCTGGGTGTAATTAAAGTAGAGAATAAATAACATATTTATTAATTGAAGACATGGTGGCGGATAACATAGAAGATTCATTCAGAGGTCCCAGATCGAATCCCACTAAGATGCGTTTTTTAATATCAATTTGAAGTAATTAATTTCAGATATAATTATTATAAATGTCTTAGGAATAATATTTGTAATTCTTAAATATAAATGTTTTTTTTTCAAATATTAAACTAGCGTCAGCTCGGATCCAATCCATTTCAATCCATTCATCTATTTATATAGATTTAAAGTTAAAAAAATTTTAATCCATTTTAATCCATTCTCGTTTGCTGAGTAGACTAATAGCATTGGTATGCATTAATGTACTAATTTAAAAAGAAAATATTAGGTGTAGTAAAAAGAAATCCATTATTTTTGCATGAAATTGAATGGAAAAATAATGGATTTCTTTTTACTACACTTAATATAAAAAAAAATTTTGGATTAATCCTTTATTTGAAAGATGACGTGAACATGGATTAAAAAAAAATTATTAACAAATAACCGATTATATGCTTCCATACACTCGTGAGTCAAAATGCTCTTTTTATCTATGATTATTTCATATATTTCTACAAGTATATATAACAGCCATTTGAAAATTTCATGAAATTATCGCAAATAATAACAAATAATACAATAATTAAATAATAATATAATAATTAAATAATAATAATACAATAAATAATAACAATAATTTAATAATATAATAATTAAATTGGTATAATGTATTGATCAATCATAAAGAAAAGTTGGTATAAATAAAATTGAAAATAAAAAATAATCAGAGTTAAATAATAATAAAATCGCACACAACAAATTTTTTATTAATAAGAAATTTGTATTTATTTATTTATTGTGACAATTATTTAGAATACGGGCATCATTACAAAACTTAATAAAAATATGTTTATTCGACACGTTTTCACTCAAAATGGCAGAAAACGTGATGGTATACGAAGCAAATTATTAAATGTTAAATTGGGCTATGTTCGTTACGTCCTATAGACGTCACGATTCTTTTCTTTCGAAAGAATCGACTTCACGTTGCGACTATAAGACTTGAGTGAAGTCCTCTGATAACAGTCTGACAGAACTGAAAAGAAAGATCAGACAAGCTTCGCGAAAACTCATAAATGCCAATCAATCCGGAAGGAATAACAATCTTAATGCAGGCCCGAAAAGTGACAAGATTGCAAAAGATACTATAAATGCACCGAAGTCATGCAATAGTAAAAATCCAAGTTTTGTCATCCCAGACTGACCAATAATTTCTTAAGAAAACAGGCGCTACATCGCGCTTCAAAAATCATAAAACACATGAAATAACTTGCCACGATAGCGTTATCTAAGATCAGACTCGCGACAATGATTGCCCTGCACGCAAAACTAGTTGCATATACCATCTGTTTACCTAGCCATATTTTCGAAGATAATAGAATTCGTCATCCGTCTGAAACAATCTTGCCTCTTTAAAGAAAGATAAATCATTTCTTTTCTTCTCGAAACCCTTCTAATGATGCACTTTAGATTAACAATGATAGGACATTATAAAAATCGTATCTCGCATGACATTGCAATTAATTGTTGTCCTAGATAAAGGGCACTACGCCCTTTTTTCGGGATATAAATAGTCTCGCGGAAGCGACTCAGTACTCGGAAATCAGTCTCGGTTCACGTCGGTGCAGTGAAAACTCGTGTTAGTAAACCATTCACGTCAGTTCTATCTTTACACAAGTGCATCGAAATTTTGGGCAAAATTATTATTGGGATCACTCAGGCACTGACTACTGCGACTACTGCTGGCGCTCTTGGACAGCAGGCCTCCTCATTTCGATCGATACCTACTTGAGATCTCATAGACAAGCAGCTAAACAATAAGTTTAGTCGGCCTGCCATTCCATCCGGTTATCCATATCTCTCCCCATATAAAACTACACACACACACACACACACACACACACACACACACACACGACACACACACACACACGACGCACACAC
>NW_012130093.1:2841896-2865725 GCF_000143395.1 Atta cephalotes | reverse complement strand
CACACACACACACGCACACACACACACACACACACACACACACACACACACACACACACACACACACACACATACACGCACGCACGTACGCACGCACGCACGCACATAAACATATATACGCTTAACGAACATATTTAACCCTTTGGTTATACGTCCGTACTTCTAAAAAGACACGGGAACGAGCTTCTTATATCCGAAGAAGTAGACGGAGCCGTCCACCTAGTCAAGCCGTGTCACCCTAACGATCGACGACAACTACTTAGAAATTTCATACTCGCCAGTTTTAAATCAAACACACCACTAGACTTGATTTCTCTCCCTGTCATCGACTCCTCTATTTAGAAAATCCTAAATCTCCTCTTCTCTTATCAAAGAGCGATTCCCTTCTTCGCCTCCTCCCGAAAAGCAATTCTCTTCCCCTTCTTCTTTAAATCAGCTCCCATTTCCTCCATTCCAAGCAGATCCCGTGCCGATCGACTGGGATCGGTTCCTTCGACTGTATTCTTCTCCCACCAGCGAAGGAAATAGACTGGTAACGTCTTTATTCCTGGAAACCTCACCCTTCCACTGTCCTTTATAAGCACCTTGTCCCGATGTGCTCCTGTATCACTTTTCTTGCCTCCAATTCCCAACCTTATTTTCCTTCTCCTATCCACTCCCGTACACACACACATACACACACGCACTCACTTACTCACTCACTCACTTACTCATTCACTCACTCACTCACTCACTCACTCAACTTCCATAACGAAATTAACTAATGCGACCATTTTACCATAAACAAATCGATTGTAACTACATTAATAATAATAAGTCTTTGCTTATATATTCATATAAGTATGTATAGATATATATATATATATATGTATATATATATATATATATGTATGTATGTTCTATATAAACTTAATTTTTCTTAAATAAATGTAAGTCATTTATATTATAAATGAAGGTTACCAGCTTCCATTTATTTTAAATCATCACTCCTTTCTTTCTAATATACCTGAGATCACACGAGATCCAATCTCGGGTCAAAAGAATTAAGTTCCTTAATCCAAAAAGTAGAATCGATGTTCACTCTGTCCATGGACAGGTATCGTCCCTTGATTGGACGTTGATTCATATTTCGACCGAAAAGATGCGTACGACTCACAGGTATTCGCCTCTGTACGTATACTTGTGAGATTGAGTCTAATCATCCTTCCATACCTTCTCCATTCTTTCTCATTGTCTCCTTGTCTCTTAAATTCCAAAACATCCTCTCTGAAAAAAATTTTACTCGAAATACTGTGTTATAGGGTACATGTCTTATACAGGATATCCGACGTAACTGTGATCACGATTTTTCCGACACTTCCGATGATCTGACAAAAATTATTTTGGATAAAAGTTAAATAGTTAATTAGTTTTCAATCGGCTACAAATTGCAATATTAAAAATTTGAAAAATATTCTTTTTTAGGAAAAAAGTCAAGGTCATTCTAATTTTTTTAAATGGCACTACATATTTTTTACTTCCTCAGACAGCACCAATGTCCATTGGACATCCAAATCTGGTTTTTATTTAGTCCAAACGTCTATGGACTTATAATACAAATGTTTTAAAAACGTACGTTACGCAACGTACAAATATGTTCACATTTGGACATTTTAAAAATGTTCGTTTCATGCAAAAAATTTTCTAAATCTGCTCCCGACATGTTTTTGTTAACTTGACAAGTGAAAATTTTTTTAAGATCGCACGAGGAGTTTCACTTTTGTTAGTATGTACGAACATTTTCTGAACATTCTATGGACGTTCCTAGGACATCTGTGTTGTGTTGAAAATTTTCAACAACACAAAAATCTATACTGCATACTATTTAGATACATTATGGTAAATAACTCGTACCATATCAATACGGCATACTATTATCGATAAGAGAGAGACTGTGGAGATCTTTAGTCGAAAACGAGATATACATGATAACTGGTACTGTGAAAGTATGATTTCCTAACCTGAAAATATTATAATATTATAATATTAGGATTAAATATTAGACAGTAACTGACTGGAGTTGAACTGCATAAATTTCTATTAGGTCCATATTGAACAGGTGTATCATAACTTTACATTCATGATTATATAGGTTCGATCATCGAAGTGCAGTGGTACTTTCAGAAGGACGGCGGTATGCAACCGGATGGGTGACTGTTTCAAAGCACTATGGAATTAGTTCCCGAATTCAGGAAAAAACGTTTTTTTTATTATAATTTTATGATGTGTATTCTGGAATAAGATATTAATCAATAATAATACTCATATAAGAATCATTTTGTTTTGATTGGTCTAAAATTTGTTTAATATATTAATTTAGTTCAATTTTAGTGCTTTGCGACCTAAAATGGATGTTTTTAAGAAATCCAAAATAGATGTCTTTAAAACATTTTTTAAATATCCGTGGATCTAATCTGATGTTTTTAATATGTCCAAAACGTCCAATATGTACATTTTAAATATATTTTTAAAACGTTACTGTGCTGTCTGGGTCATAATATTGTATGTGTAATATATGTAAATGATGTCAAGACGAGTTCAATGACCTGCTATACTATGATCTTGAGATGATCTTACAGTCAGATGTGAGGAACAGACGTAGCCATTTCGAAATTCATAATATTCCGTAGTAATGTAGTCACAATTTATCACACGTGTAGGTAGTATGTAATACTTGCCCTCGCTAATTATACATTTTTCCCATCTTTCGGACAATTTGTGTATACCACGCCAAAAAAATTCCTCCTTTTGAGACAAATCACTCATCAAGCCATTTTCGGACGTCTTCGTAAGAATCAAAGTGCCGCTCAGCGAGCGCGTGGCTCATCGACGAAAACAGGTGATAGTTAGAAGGTGCTAAGTCTGGTGAGTAAGCGGGGTAGCACTTCCCAGTTGAGTGTCTCCAAATAGTTTTGGACCATTGTTGACGTGTGCAATGATGCGTTGTCGTGGAGGAAAATCAGCTTGTCATGTCTTTTCCGATAATGCGGCCTTTTTTCACGCAGAGCACAGTGCAATTTGATCAGTTGTTGGTGGTAGTGGTGAGCATTAACAATTTCATCAGGTTTTAACAGCTCATAGTAGATGATACTCTCCTGATCCCATCAAATGCACAGCATCGTCTTCCGAAGCGATTTGGTCTTGAGGAAGATGTTGATGGTTGGGCGGGATCAACCCAAGATTTCTTGTGTTTAGGATTCTGAAAATAGATCCACTTTTCATCGCCTGTCACAATCCGATGCAGGAACGACTTTCTTTTTTGTCTGAAAAGCAGAATTTGGCATGTGTTTTGGCGTCGCTCCATCTGCCTATCGTTCAGTTCATGCATCCATTTTCCGATCTTTTGAATCTGCCCCATGGCATGTAGCCGCATGGAAATGGCTGCTTGAGAAACACCCAATTGCTCGGCAAACATTTTTTGCGATTGGATATCGTCCTCGTCAAAAAGAATCTGCAATTGACAGTCCTCAACTTTCCTGGGCCGATTTTCACGCTTCTTGTTACTCGGGTCAAAATTGTCGTCATTGAACCGGCGAAACCAATCTCTGCACGTTGTTTCCGATAAAGAATTATCGCCACGCGATAGGCCTCCATAGGCCTCCACAAGCATTCGATGCGATTCGGCAGCCGATTTCTTCAAATTGAAACAGAAAAGCAAAGCTTCCCGCATATGCTTTTTTTTAGCAAAAAACTAGACATGATTACGAAAGAAAAAATGTATGTTGTATGAAATTGCTGATGTTGTGCACTGATTAATGTTGACAGATATCAAACACATAAAAAAGAGTGTGTTGTGTGTCCAGGGTAGTTTTGTACGCTCACTAATGCCTATGAGCAAACAGCGGATTTAAGCTTATACATCTGATATAGTGCTTATAGTGCCATTTTAAAAAATTAGTGATTTTTTTCCTAAAAATGAATATTTTGCAAATTTCTAATATTGCAATGTGTAGCCGATTGAAAATTGATTAATTTTTATCCAAATTAATTTTCGTCAGATCATCGGAAGTGCCAGAAAAATCATGATCACAGTTACGTCGGACATCCTGTATATATTTCGAGTAAAATTTTCCCCGGAAAGTAAAAAAAAAATATTTTAGAATATAACTTAAGTAAATATTCTTATTATATTTACATCCTATTGTCCTACGTCTAAATATTTGCATAAAAGCAATGTCGCTAAAAATTGGATTAATCCAACTTTTCAGCAGTGGTCTAATTTCTACCAAGGGTTTAATCAGAATGTAAGAACCAACCAACTATAATCGTGTATTCGCCTGTTAGAATGAAGCATTCTTCATGTAAAATCATGGTGAAAGGATTACATGATGTGTTTAGTTTGCAAGCGTCTCTCTTTCTAAAATTAGCGCTATCTGTTGTTTTTCTGCTTCTCGTTCCACAAGACCTACAAAGGGGAGCACAAATTCTTGCATAACAAAATGTATTAATGTACCAAATATATCAAAGACCAAATATATCAAAGACCTTCGTTTTTTTCCTTTCCAGAAAATAAAGAACTCTGATTGGTTGGACTCGTGTTATGCGTTATGCAAGAGTCTGTACTCCTCACTTATAACTGTGAAATGCGAAACATGGAACTATGAATACGAGTAGAAGAATTTCAATCTATCAGAAACTGTGTATTCCACAATACATAATATCTGATAGGTTGAAATTCTTATTCTCTATTCTCTATTCCCTTTATTGTGCGGAGCCTCTAAGAATTTCAACCCAGAAACTGTGTATTCCACAATACATGATTTCATGATAGATTGAAATTTTTATTCTCTGTTCTCTGTTCCCTGTTCCTTTTATTGTGTGAAGTTCCTATGTTATCATGCACTCTACTCTTTTTACTCTTACCACTGCTGTCAGTAGAATCGCATGGATACACACGAACGGGTCAGCGCGCGTGTTGTTTCGCTTCGAATGTTATATTACTTCAATTATATTTTTGAAAATCGTGGCCGGCTCCGACTGTGCACTTATGAATCTGGTCAACGCGATGCTACAAACTCTTTGAAGCGTTTTTTAATTAATGGTCAGTTTGTAAAATTCTTTCTTCTAATTGATCCATCAAATGCTTCAAAGCATTTGTAGTGAAACTTTGATCACGGCTTGTATCACATTATTATTAAGCCTTTAAACACAATGCGAAGGAATAGCGATAGCGATAGAAATAACACGATTTCAACCTATCAGAAAGTGTATATTCCAGTGTATCTGATTTCTGATAGGTTGAAATCGTGTTATTCCTATCGCTATCGCTATTTCTTCGCATTGTGTTTAAGGCTTTAGTACCTTCATTTGTTTTACCATATCTCGAAGCATATTGAATAATAGCTTGTGCACACTGGACCGCGCAGCAAAATGTGATGCGATAGTCAGTAATAAGCTTACAATTTCTAATGTGTTCATTGTATTACTGTGTCTTATTTTGCCACGTGACAAACGTTTCCGCATCCAGTGTGCAGAAACCATAAAACAACCGGCCACGTTAATCCGGCCGTACCGGAGCCTTGCACTCAAATATAAAAGAACTGTTATCAGTGATCCATGTCAATGGCTGAATGCGACTGACTTGAACACATTCAGATATAGCTGTATGTGCGCTAAATGACAAAAACAGAGAGAAAATGGTAAATAATATCTCTTTCATATTTCTTTAATTTCGTAAATATCATAAAAGTTATAGAAAAATAATATATTACGCAAGCATTGACATATTATTTGCTGATTGATAGATTTTGTCGAGGGCCAAACCGGCTTCGTCAGAAGGCGTTCAAACGTTAGTCTCGCGCAAGGAGATACCGAAGCTAGAGGAGTTTTTGGAAAAACGAGACTACACGGGTGCCTTGACATTATTGGAATTCAATAGTACCACCAGCAGCAATTTGGAAATGGACTTGTGGATGGGATATTGTGCATTTCATTTAGGCGATTACAAACGTGCAGCAATGATCTATGAAAATTTAAGGAACAAGGATTATGTACCTCCGGGTATTCTAACGAATCTAGCGTGCTGCTACTTTTATTTAGGCATGTACACTGAGTCACAAAAGATCCTGGAAGAAGCAGAAAATAGTAAACTGCGAACTAGATTACTGTTTCACCTAGCCCACAAGATAGGCAATGAATCCAAGTTAATGAAATACCATCAAATGCTGCAAGATATTATCGAGGATCAGCTCAGTCTAGCGTCTATTCATTACTTGCAAGCTCACTATCAAGAAGCTATCGATGTCTATAAAAAAATTTTATTGGATAACAGGTTGGAATATCTCTTTTGTATCTCTTTGATGCAAGAACCTTTAGGATGTTTTTGTATAATTTTTGGCTATAACATTTTTACCTTGCACCTTTTTGCATATTCACGCAAGTTTAGAGAAAAGCACCAAGAGATGCGACTCTAAAACAGATTCTGAGTTGTATTTCCTTATCCAACTGCAAGACAATTCCAGGTACCTGTTTTTTTATTTCTTTTCCTCCTCAAATCATTCCTGTGTCACTTTCAATTCCTATGTCACTTTCATCACAAGATCAAAAATGATTTAATGCATTAAATAGTTTTCATTTAAATTAAGTAGATTTTATAATTTCTTTTCAGAGATTATCTAGCTTTAAATGTATATGTAGCTTTGTGCTATTACAAGCTAGATTACTATGATGTAGCTCAAGAAGTGCTTCAAGTTTACCTGCAGAAATATCCAGATAGTACGATCGCGATTAATTTGAAAGCGTGTAATCATTTTCGTTTGTATGATGGAAATGCTGCACAGGTCGAGATGAAGCAACTCGTTGAAAAAATATCAAGTTCTTTCAGTTCTAGCCATGATCTTATACGACATAATGCAGTTGTATGTGTAATACTTCTTGTAGAGTAACTCCAGTATTTATGCTGCATGGAGTTTTATGTCAGAAGTCAGAAAAAATAAGAGTGGATAAATAATATTAGGTTGATTAGTATTATGTTATAATTTCTTTTGTTTTTTTCTATTGTTATTATTAATATCAAATTACTGTTAGTTGAATTGATTTGTCAATGTAGCACAATTATGCACATAATCTACATAAAATAATTACTATAGAGATTGCAAAAGGCTTCTTCTTTGGAGTAAATGGTGCTCGATGAGTTAACGGCGATTCTGGTCATAGTCGAATTGCAAACTGCTTAATAGTTATTTGATAATATATCAGTGTAAAGGAATAATAAGGAATGAAATATAGTAAAATACAAGTATTTATCTCTTTGTTCAGTTTGTCTTGTATATCTCATTTGTTTGGGGAGGATATATGACATTTTTAGATGAGATTTATCAAGCATATAAAGTCCGCAGATTGGATTTGACAATAAATGCAATAAATGCATTGCATGAATCTCATAACATTTGTAATAATACAAAAAAATTATAATTATCTGTTCATATTAGACTGCTAAGAAAAAAAAATATTTTCTTATAATCAGCCACCTAGCTCAAAAGTTTTCATTTCATGTCAAAAGAACACTCCTAAATTTTCATCAAAAAATATTTATAATTAGAGATCGTTAATGAACGATTTTTAAATAAAAATTTCAATTTTCTTTAATACAATGTTTGATACAAAAATAGCTTAAACCGAATTTTAAAAGTGGTACTGTATGTTTTTTTGATCGCTGAGCATAATGCAATAATTCATTTAACTCTATGATATACATCTTAAGAAATACATACTTGATTAATGTAAAAAAAATGACCAGATTTCAAAAATTTAAGATCGATTTTAGCGAGGTTCCAAGTGTTTAAATGGGTTGTTCTCCTCTCAAATTGTAAGTCTGTTCACCCAGAACAAGATCTAGTTGGAATTTTTCCAGAATCTCTTATAGAACCTTTAAAAGTTTTTAACATTTAACTGAATTATAAAACGTGGAAACATTTTAAGGGTAGAACAATTTTTTTATAAGTTTTAAAGTTTATTGCTTTGTGTTTTGACCTCAAATCAAATGCTTCAATTTGACAATAAAAAATTCTTTATTAGGAAATGAAATGAATACAAAATAAAAAATACACAATATGTGTATATATATATATATATATATATATATATATATATATATATATGTATGTATGTAGTTAATTCAATTTATTAAATCATGTTTTTGTATTATATATACTTATTTCATTTTCTAATAAAGAGTTTTTTATCATTAAATTGAAGCATTTGATTTGAGGATGTCAAAAAATCACAAAGCGACTTTAGAACTTTTTTATGGATAGAAAAAAAATTTTTCTATCCTTAAAAACGTCTTATGATCCAGTTAAATGCAAATTTTAGAGGCCCTATATAGGTCCCGGAAAAACTTCAACTGGATCTTGTTTTGGATGAACAGACCTACAATTTGAGGGAAGTAATGAATGCTATTCGAATGCTTGAAACTTTGCTAAAATCGATCTTGAACTTGAAATTTGGTCATTTTTTCACATTAATCAGGCTATATTTTTTAAGACGTATATCGTAAGATTAAATTAACTATTGCATCATGTTCAGTGATAAAAAAAATACACCATATTTACATAGTACCATGTTTGAAATCCGAATTAAGTCATTTTTATATCAAATCAAACATGTATTAAAGAAAATCGAAACTTTGATTTAAAAATCGTTCACTAAGTAAACCTTATTTTTTGATAAAAATTTAAGGATGTTCTTTTGGCACGAAATGGAAGCTTTTGAGCTAAATGACCGATTAAAAAAAAATTTTTTCTTGGCTAATATATATGTATACATATATATTATTCTTATTCTTTAATAAAATTTTGTAAGTATATTTTATAAGTTTGTGCCATTTTATGTCTTATTTCTAAGTATTATTCATAAATTTTTCCTAAGCTCATCTATGAGTAACCATATATTCTATTTGTGGGATGTACGACAAAAATGTAAGAGTTTCAAAAGTGTTTTTTACACAAAAAATAAGTATTTGGATTTCTAATTTTTTTTCATAATAGACAATACGAAATTTTTACTGTGTCCTAATTCTGTAACTTTTAACGACAATTTGGTATCATTATGTTGTTGCACAGCTTTTTTACCATGTATAATATCTATGCAACAATATAACAATCAATATTATCGTTAAAAGTTACAAAATCGAGATACTGACATAGTTTATTTACCTTAAAATAAATAACACTCCATAATAAATAATAATACTTGATAGATTAAGTTTTTATTAGATACGGCGTACATACTGGAGTTACTTTAATACGTTTTACTTTTCCTATTTTTATTCTCTCTTTATGTAGGTCTTCAGAGGTGGTGAAAACGCTTTGCAAATTTTACCCAATTTGGTAGACGTTATACCAGAAGCCAGACTTAATTTAGTAATATATTATTTGAAACAAGATGACATCAAGGCAGCTTATGATCTGATCAAAGATCTAGAACCAGCAGTTCCACAAGAATATATTTTAAAGGGTATAGTTAACGCTGTTATGGGTCAGGAAACTAATTCTGTATGTCATTAAATTATTTATCTTTTAGTTTTATTGAAAAATTTCTGAATTGCTAAATTTCTTCAGCGCGACAGTATAAAAACTGCACAGCAATACTTTCAATTAGTGGGTTCTTCAGCATCGGAGTGTGATACCATACCTGGTAGACAATGCATGGCCTCCTTTTTCTTCCTTTACCGACAATTCGAGCGCGTCAGATTATATCTGAATTCGATAAAGACATATTTCTCTAATCAAGATAATTTTAACTTTAACTACGCTCAGGCACAAGCTGGGGCGGGCTATTTCAAAGAAGCGGAGGAAGTTTTTCTGATGATACGTAATGAAAAATATAAAAACGATTACATTTACATCAGTCTTTTATCATATTGTTGTAAGTAATAACAATATCTCTCTGCTCATAGAGTACATAAAAAAAACAAAAATACTTATTATATAATTAAAAGCTATCGATTGAGACCACTCAAAACTTAATCGATAAAACCATTATCGAGAGTCGATAAACTCTGAGGTTATAACTTATTGACTCATATACATATATGTAGATTATTGTAGATATACTAATATGCGGTCCAGTTTCAAGAATCAATCAATCAATCTAATTGATTGACATCCAAAATACTAACCAACATACTTTCTAATATTTTGTTATAATTTTTGTCAAATAATTATCATAGTAATAATATAATTTACAATTGTTTGCTTTTTCTACTCTTAGATATAATGAATGAAAAGGCCGAATTGGCTTGGGAACTGTATTTGAAGATGGACACATCAGAGGAGTCTTTCAATTTGCTTCAATTGATTGCTAACGTGTGTTATAAAGTAGGCGAATTCTGGTATGCTGCTAAAGCCTTCGATATGTTGGAGCGAATGGATCCAAATCCTGAACATTGGGAAGGAAAGCGTGGCGCATGCTGTGGTACTTTTCAATATATTATTGCGGAGAAGTTACCAAAGTATGTTTTACATATCGTACATTTGTATAAAATCACTATCGGAGATTAATTTGTCAATTTTCTTTTTCGTTACACAGAGAACTGCTATCGGAAGTGATACAGATTCTGAAAAATACATCCAATTCTCAGGTAGAACAGATAATACGTGTTATGCGGAAATGGGGAAAAGAAAATAGAGTGAATTGCTAATATCAATGAATTTTGTGACATTGTTAATATCATCAATTCCGTCCAATAAACGTTTTCTGTATTTTATAAAATAGTAGCATTAAGATAAATAAAAGTAGATAAAAGTATCGATTAGGGGACCAAGCTCCAATGACCTTGACCTTGGTATATGTTGTCAAGGTCATGACCTTGAATGACCTCCAACAAGTTTTAACCGTCGCTCGTCCTTAAAAAGTTATTAACAAAAAAAATTTAAGAAATAATGTATATGATATCCTTTTTCCATCATATAAAATAGAAATTTTCTGCTTAAAGCATTTTTATGCTGATGCTCGACGCTCGATTCGAGCGTTAAACAGGTCACAATCAAAATTGAATACCAAGCAATTCTGATTACGTGACTTGTTTTGACGCTAAAAATGAGCGTCGAGCATGAAAAAGCCTTAAAGTATATTTTACAATTTTCCACGCAAAGCGACTCTCATTCTACCTCCCCCCCCCCCCTCTCTGCTTAAGGGGTGCATGACATTCATATTTTCTTATATAATTTTTATTCTTAGAACAGAAAATTTTTTTTCTGCTTTACTCTCTCGCTTCGCGTGAAAAATTGTAAAATATACTTTAAAACAGAAAATTTCTGTTTTATATAGTGGAAAAGGGATATTATATACATTATTTTTTAAACTTTTTTGTTAATAATTTCTTAATAAAGGACGAGCAACAGTTAAAACTTGTTGGAGGTCGCTCAGAGTCATAACCTTGACAACATATGTCAAGATCATTGGAGCTTGGTCCCCTAATCGATACTTTTACCGCGCTATATAATAATTAGTGATGGGTATTTAATCATATCTCTTGCGAATTTTCAATCAATTTAGTCATTGTTCTGCTTCGAAACATTTCGAATATTGTTCGAAAATGTACATTCTTGAAAGTTTTGATAAGTCTTGATAATTCTCGATTTCTTCAATCAAAACAATTTTTTTATTGAAGAAATTTGAACTTGCTCTATGGTTAAAGAAGAATTTTTTTTATTTAAATGTCATTTCTTGAAATCAAGTAAATTTTTACTTTTCTTAAAGGTATTTCCATTTTAAAACTTAAAAAAGTCATCGAAAGAAAAATAATTTTTTCAATTTAACATAATTTTTCTTTAGGTATGTCTTGAATCGTTCAATACAGGGCTTATAAATAGCAAATCCATTCTCGGATTCATCACAATGATCCCATATTTAGGATCGTTTCAGCATTTTCATAAACACTATTGTAGATAAATTTAAATGTATTATGAGTGTGTAAAAACACATATGTACGCACGCACGCACACACGTCACTCTCTCGAGATCTTGACCAATAAGGTAAGAATTTCTATCAGACACCATAATTGTTATAACCAAAATAAAAAAAGTTACAGCATATCAATTATATTTCTCTTAAAGTGATTCTGGTTACAAATATGCATTATAAATAATTAATTATAAATAATTAAAATTATTTTCAGTTGCGAATAACTATTACTAATGTCGGAGAATATTTTGATTACGAATAACCATTACTGATGATGGAAATTGTTTTTGTTTACGAATAACCATTATAAATAATTAAAATTATTTTCGATTGCAAATAATCATTACTGATGTTCGAAATTATTTGAAATTATTTCGATTACGAATAACTATTATCGATAATCAGAATTTTATTTTGATTACCCAAGATCTCTAAATTATATATAAATTTTATTGATTATCGGTGTTATCAGCAAACAATATCGAATACGAACATATTTTAGAGATTTAAACTTTTTTTTTTTGCGTTTTGATATGTAACATCTCTGATGTTAATATTTTATAGTAATTCATTTCTTTACATATGAGAGTGTGGTAAAGTAGACAGCGCACTGGTCTATGCTAGAGATTCCGGGTTCGGGATTTCCAGTAAAACCAAAATATTTTCATATATTCGTTTTCTCAAAAGGAAGCGGCAGCTCACCGAGTATTCTTGCCAAGAACACTTCTCTAAACAAAAATTTCGTCGTTTGGAATCGACATTAAACTGTAGGTGCCATGTATAAATATAAGAGTATGCTCATCCGGTGGATGAGTTTAGAAGGCTTCTGCGCAGCAGTCTGCCAACATCACATTCGTGCAATCTCGGTAAACATGTGTTCGGAGCACTTTGGCCCAGTTAAAATATGGCTGTCAGAGGTCTGGAGCCACTTTATTGCGTTGTAACGCATGGCTACATGCGAATTGTGAAAATTCTGTGTGTTCTCTCATGAAAAATTAGTTATTTATTATTATTTTGACGTCTCAAATTTATACTTATTATTCATCATTCTCATAAGATCCTTTCATTTATCCTTTGGTATGTTCCGAATTACATACGAAGCGCATGAGGTATCATTTTATTCTTTTTTATTCTTCACTGATCAATAAGAATAAATGATGCGCTTTGTGCGTAATTCCGAACGCAGTCTTAATGCACATTGACGTTATGGTTTACTTCATTTTTAACCGTTTGAATTTATCGCTTAATGGTGACATAGTCAGGCTGCAATTTTTATTGGTTATTTGGCGTTATCATGAACATATCCTTGTATTTATACCAAGGATCCCATATGAACTGTATTTTTCTGCTCTGTGAGTTCAAAGCATGGTAGAAAGATTACATAGTATGTTCAGTTTACAAGCATCTCTCTCTAAAATTAGCGCTCTATCGTTTTTTGCTTCTCATTCCGCAAAGCTTACAACTGTGAAACGCGAAACATGTGGCTGTATTCATATCCAGTAAACGAGAATGGATTAAAATGGATTGAAATTTTTTTTCTATCCGAATGCGTATTTTAAATAGCGAATACTTTTTTTGGATTTAATTGGATTCAATTGGATTGAAAAACTGCATTTCCTATTTAAAATTTTGAATTGAATAATATTCAGAATTGTGTTTGTGTGCACAGAAAAAACTAATATTATTTTTAGATTGAAAGGCATAGAGATATGCTCCATGCAATTCCTATAAATGAATAAAAATGCATTCAGAATTGAAAAGCATTCATTTTAACATTCGTGAAATCAATATTTCTGAAAATCTGAATTCCATTTCAATTCATTTCAATCTATTCTTGTTTGCTAGATCCTCAGATTGATTTATAACATAAGATTGATTTAAGTCTTAAATGTAAGAATTGATTATTACTCGTGTTCATAGTCACAGGCTTTATATTTAAGGCTTTCTTAAATTTCTTTACATACTCTACGAATTATTTCATTGACTGCTGAGCATCTGAAGATAAATTTAAGGAAGCCTTAAGTACAAGGTCTGACTATGAATACAGGCATATGAATACCAACCTGTTTCGCATTATGAAGTTGGTACTGAATCTTTTCTTATGTGAGAAAAGTTGATTCTTACATTTAAGACTGTCTTAAGTCAATCTTAAGATGTCGTAAGTCAATCCGAGGACTGTTAACATCTTAAGACATTATATTTAAGATGGTTTTAAAATAAAAATAGACTATGAATACCGCCCCATATTTCGCGTTTCACGGTTGGTAGACTGCGCACTTACAGACGATGCGAAGCAAAAGTAGACGTGGTTTGGCCAAACTGAGAATAAGAATTTTAACCTATTAGAAATCATGTATTGTGGAATACATAATTTCTGATAGGTTGAAATTCTTATTTTCTGTTCTCTGTTCTCTGTTCCTTTTACTGTGCAGAGCCCCTCAGAGTCGGAAGTTTGTGATTACAGTTTAAAGGTCCTATCAGACTACCGACTCTGGCTATGTTACAAAATTGTTTGCCAGCGCTGGCAGCATTATCAACACATACTGTGGTAATGCTGCGAGAGAGTAAAGACATCACTAATTTTATCATCATTTTTTGCTGCAGCTGAAGAGAGAGGTAGCTACAGCATCCAAGATGACGAGTATTGTTTCAATTTGAAATGTATATTCGCATCAATTCATATCAATTGCATACTAAAATTGGAATGCTGTTAGCAGCATGTTTTTATGACGACATATCTGCGCTGACAATCAATTTTGGAACACAGCCTCTGTAGGTGTTACAAGTGAGATGCACATAATATTTAAAGTATTAAAAAAATTTGACAACTTTTTTTGATCGAACTTTATTCAATATTGATACAGGCAAGCTAAATCGGAGATGTATTATTCGCAACTTATGAGAACAGATTGATTCGAACTAGAAGGATCTTCACTATGACAAAAGAGATAGAGATTCTGATAAATTTTAACTAATAACGTGATATTTTCGAATAAAAATATACGTGATAGGGATAAAAGAAACTGAGATATGTAATTGTCGATGACTCAAGAATCCCTTAGGGATTGAGTCATAAGATATCTATAAGACTGAATATTCGAGACGGGTCTTAAGGATAAATAAAAAAAGGATTAAAAACAATAGATAAAAGCAAATAAGAAAAGTAACAGGAAACAAGATTTATCAGAAATGTTTAGGAACAAAAGTATAGAAAAATTTTATGTTAAAAACGTAACGTTAACAAAAGTGACATGGCACGTAACATAAGCCAACTCGATTGCCGACTCTGATTGCCAATTCTAATTGATCGATCATACTTGATGTTTGTCGATGATTGCTACCCATTGACTCAATATGTTTGTATAGACTACAGATTCATATATGTGGATTGTATAAAAGAGTAAAATTTACTAAAACGCGAGCGAATCTCAGAATTGTGTCGGACATAATACGATATTTGAAAATCGAGAGGAACTGAATTTTAGATAATTCGGCTGATAGATTCGGCTGATAGATTCATAAAACTTCTTAACATGCAATGCAAATGTGTTGTTAAGTTATGAGCGAAAATACAACAAATAATAGTATATTTATTTATATAACTGTATTATATCATTGTGACGTTTATCTGTTCTATTTCTGCATTAGATTGTTTCTTGCTCTTGTAACAAATTCTTGTATCAACCTATATCTATCTCGCTTTACGAGATTTACTATTTTTTCTTATATACGAGATAATCGCAAACTATCACGTAATTAATCTTGTATTTCTATTGGTTATAATTCTAAGTCGCTGACTCGAAAAATAAACTCGAGACATCCTGTTTATCATTTAAGTTCGATTGCATCAACATACACATTATTCTTTTTTCCATGCGATCCTGTAGGAGCCTCTTTTCATGAACTGATGCCATAGATTCCTATGTAAAACCTTGTAGAAAAATTTTCTATGTTATCCTATATATACATGCTGCGTAAATCCTATAGATATCTGTAAGAAATTTAGAGGAAATAAGCACAACAGAGAAGCTCAGAGTTGTGTAGTTCAATGGCAGGACAAAAGTTTATCAACTTGGAGAAGAGACCAGGCCTGAGTTTGAGACGAAAAGCGCCCTGATATTTTTCTCTCTCTGTTGTCATCAATTGTTTACATACAAGCTCCTACAGAATTTTAGGGGCTGCGCACAATGAAAGGAATAGAGAACAAAAAACAGAGAATAAGAATTTCAACTTACCTGAAATCATGTATTATGGAATATACAGTTTCTGATAAGTTAAAATTCTTATTCTTTCCTGTTCTCTATTCCTTTCATTGTACACAGCCCTTCTATAGGAATCCATGAAAAAACCCTTGGGAATTTATAGCAAGATAGGAGCCTTCTCCCATGGGGACCTGTCGAATTTACCATTAGGTTAGGCAAATCCATAGGAAAATTCCCTAGGAATTTGCAGCAGGGTATATATTATAGAAAATATATGGTATATTGTAACTCATCACTGTTAGATGTCAAAGGAGCAATGGTAACCCTGTTCCTTGAGTTAAATAACATTTTATTATCTTCTTACTTTCATGTGTATCAAAATATTAATCAATCTATTTCTGTAGTTAATTTCAACATAAGCAACATTCGTATTAACGTATGTAAGGAAATAAATTAGAATCAAATTAAAACATCTTCTCGAGTTAAGTTATTTAACTGCAGTATTAAATTAATGATATATTGAGGAAAATAAGGAGAAGGATGTTGCACATATATTATTAATTTTACAATATTTTAGTAAGTTTAGTATTTTTAAATATTACTCGCACGAATATATTTTTATGTAATAATAATAATATATCTTTTTAAACATATTTTTTTAAATAACATGTCCCAAAGTATTCAAGGGAGGAAAGACGGCATTTGGAATAATTCTTGCATAAAAGAATGAGAGAAATAGGCCTACTGGGGAAACCATTGTAAAAAAAGCGCACCATGCTATCTACCTCATGATAGATAGAAATGATAGCACATTATCATTTTTTGTGGTAGAAATCTATTTACAAATAGCTTTATAATAAAATTACCTCTATCTCTCATAAATATTTTAAAAAATAATAATTTTTTTAGAAAGTTCAAGAAAATTGTTGCCAATGTACAATTTGAAAGATGAAATCAAGCCTCATGTATAAAGCGATTTTAAACTTTCTTCTCTATATCTTGAAAACTGTTCAAGATATAAAAAAATATTCACACAAAAGTTTTACAATAAAATTACCTTTATTTATACGCCAATGATATTTTTTGAAAATAATTATTTAAGAATTTTTTCGAAAATTAAAAAAAATAATTATTTAAAAAAAATGTTATTGACGTGAATAAATACAATTAATTTTGTTATAAAACTTTTGTATAAAACATTGTTTAATATCTCGAATAGTTTTCGAGATATAACGGTAAAAGGTAAAAATCGCTACTACGTAAGGGGTGATTTCATCTCTTCAAACTGTTTTTCCGCCCCAACTGATATTTTCTAAATTCATCTCTTTATGTGAGTTACAAGTTCAAAGTTTCATTAAAATCAGGATTTGACATCTCGAGAGATTCCTTTGTAGTTAATAAATAAATATCAGATGTAGTTAATAAATATCACATAATTTCATTTCCCTCCGATTTCCTTTTGTTAAATATTAAGTTATAAATAGAAATCGAATAAATTGCTTTATTATTATTATTTTCGTTCGATTTCCTTTTGTTAAATATTAAATTATAAACAAATGGAAATCGATATCGAATAAATTGCTTTCATCATTTCCTAATTTAGTTAACAAATACCAATGTATAATTTATTTCCATTTGAAAAATCCTTTGATTTGCGAACGTTTTTAGAAGGACTTTTTAGAAGGCAACGATAACCTTATTCTAATTATTTATAATTAAGTGGTCAAAGATTTATCGGATAAAACTGATTTAATTCAATAAAGGAATGTTTCGAAAGAACATTTATTAAATATTTATTTAATGTTTATTAAATGTTAATTTAACATTAATTTTTTGTTTACAATGATGTTCTAAAGAAACATTTTTTGTTTAACGTTAATTAAACATTCATTTTACATTAATTATTCATTTGAAATAATCAATACAACGATCTTATCATTTCTATGATCGGAATAAAAGTCGACAGCATCTGTTATTTAACGGCACAAGCCGTCGTTAAAGAATCGTCGAAATGACGAGTTTAAGAGGAGCGCCGAATAGCATAAGTGGCGCATCAATCACGATGTGAGATTATATTTCTTACACATTCGATCTCCTTTTATTATGTCTTAATTTATAAACAAATAAAGATTGATAACTATAAATAATTACTTTTTCATTATCATTTCCTAGCTAGTTATTAACAAAAGTTATTAATAAATACCAGCGTATAATTTCGTTTACTATGCACTTTGCATCACCAGCACTTGTTGCATTGCATCGATCATACACTACGCACTTTCGCGCCAAAACGTCCATTACATTCTGACTGACGACGACGATGACAATAATAACGACGACGTATCTTAAACCTATATGTGAAAACTTTCACATCGGGATTTTGCGTCGCAATATCTCTTCGTAGGGCACGTAGGAAAAAAATAAAACACTTTTATTATACAATTTGAGTAGATGATCTATCGATTGAACATATGTAGATCCTGATCAGTTCAACTGTTATTGAGATTTGATAATCTCAATCCTCCTCAACTCGCGGTCTCGCGTAAAGTAGCCACGGCGTGCCTTAGCGCCGAGACACTAGCAGTGTCTCCAGATAAATTGATGACATCTTAAAGATATTGATATATATTTCGTATATCCGCGATGATTCAGTATATCCCAAAGGTTTCCATTGTTGTGTGGGAATATTTCGAAAGAACATTTATTAAATATTTATTTAACGTTTATTAAATGTTAATTTAACATTAATTTTTTGTTTACAATGAATGCAATAATGTTCTGAAGAAATATTTTTTAAATGTTTGTTTAACGTTAATTAAACATTCATTTTACATTAATTATTCATTTGAAATAATGTTTGAAAGAAATATTTTTTAAATATTTATTTAACATTTATTAAATATTTGTTTTTTCATCAAAATTGTTCATTTAAGATAATGATTTGAAGAAACACTTTCTAAACATTTATTTCATGTTGGATCATCATGCTTTAATGGAGAGGAAATGTTTTTTAAACGTTTATTTTTCATTAATTTTACATTTCACGATTCGTTTTCACTTTTGAACATTTATTTAATGTTTAAAAGTTTTAAATGTTTTTTAAAATATTTATTTGTTATGAATTTTACGTTTTATGATTCAAAATAAGATTTTCTTTAACGTTTATTAAATGTCCGTTTTACATTAATTTTTTGTTTGAAATAACGATTCGAAGGAACATTCTTAAACGTTTAATCGTTTGTCTTACATTAAGTTTTCGATTGAAATATGTTTTGAAAAAACGGTTTTTTGAATGTTTGATTTACGTAATTTATTTATCTAAAATATAATTAAAAAAAGATTTATTTAACATTTATCTGACATTTAACATAAATGTTAAAAAATTTTATTATTTTCTAAAATTCAAATTAATAAAAAATGAGTCAAAATAGAAAAATAATCACAGAAGAGAAGTTAACCCAATATTATTATGTTAAGTGTACTATTTATGCACAATAAAAACTGTGTCCATCAACAATTATAAGTAGTATAATGGATATGGAGACTCATAATTTTGAGGTCCCAAGTTCAAAATCCAGTAAGTAAAAAAGTAAAAATATAATTAAAAATTACAATTAATTAATAAAATTGCTTGTCCAAAATTATAAGTGTTGTCGATAAAAAAAATAAATTAAAAAAAAGATTCTGCATTGTACAATATTTTTTCTAAATTTTGTTCAAATAATTTTAACATTAAAAAAATGTTTTTTTAACATTAAGAAAGCGTTTCTTTAAATGTTTGAATAAACGTTTTTTTAATGAAAAAAAGGGGAATTTTCTTGTTATTTTAAATGTTATTTTTATCGTTACAAAAATATTTTTGACAAATTTTAAAAAAACGTTAACATTAAAAAACATTTTCTTAAAATATTAAAAAAACGTTTTTTTTAACGTTTGAATTAATGTTTTTTAATGGAAAAAGAGTACTTTTCTCGTTATTTTAAATGTTTTTTAACGTTTTCAAAAATGCTTAAAAAAAATGTTTTTTCAAACATTTTTTTCCCCATTGAGTAAGTGATAAATATAAGTAATGTGTCGAAAAAAAAATATTATATTCATTACAAATAAAATTCAAGTGGTACTATGTGATATGCTATGTATCTTTTTATATTCTCATTGAAAGTCTTTTTATTTCAACATCTCAAAAAATAGTAATAGTAACTTTAATTCTCTTTCAAAAATACTTTCATTCAATCTTTTTGTATTCCAACACAAGAAATAATAACTTTAATTTTTTTCAAATTACATTATAAAAATTATCACTCACAAAATTCACTTGCAAAGTATATTTCACAAGTTATTTGAACATGTGTAGTTGATTTGCACCAAAATTGTTGCACCAAAAAAAAATGAAATCTAAGTGATATATATTTTGTATCCATTCGAGACTCTTCTTATTTATCACAAGTGATAATAGATTATTTAATCTTTGCTCAAAATATCAAAAAGTTATGTTACCTTACTTAATTAAAAAGGTTATAAAGGTTTTAAAGAGGTTTAAAGTAAGAACAAAAAAAATTTAATTTAAATAAAAAATTGTTCACGTGAAAACACTTGGCGCTGCTAGACTTGCAAATATAATACTTGTAATATATTAAAATCAAGAATAATTTAGACCAGATCTGTCCAATTTGAGCTCCGGAACCAAAACACAAAGCTATCAACGCAAAAAAATTCAACGCGTATAAGATTCCGGGGATTGTAAAATGTTGATTGATATGCATTTAAGTGGACGGTTAGTTCTAAAATATTACATTGAATTTTTTTATATCGACGATTTTGTATTTTTGCTCCGGAGCTCAAATTGGACAGGCTTGATTTAAATGAAATAAGAAGAAATGAAAATTTATACAAACAATGAGACGGAAGTAAAAATAATCAACGTGTGTACATGCGAGCATGTATCACCACAATGTTTTCTGATAACACATGTATATGTATGTATATATACAAGTCATACAAACGTGCATATTCCAAATAGATATAAGATATATCTCAGTTTAAAATAGAGCTTATTTGGTACTTATTTGGTATAAATTTGATTGTGTGTAATATACACATCTGTAATATACACTTCTTACAGAAATTATATCTTACAGGAATACAGATGCTAAACAATAAAATTTGTTTTTATTCAGTGCAACTCTCAGATTAAATTATATTCTTTATTGTTTTTAATATTCAGTCTAGCGGCGCCAAGCCGCTTTTTTACATAAACAATTTTTTATTTAAATTAATTTTTTTTGTTCTATTACCTCTTTAATTCTTTAATACTTTAGTTAAGTAAGATAACATAACATTTTTGATATAATATTTTGAGCGAAAATAGAATAACTTATTATCACTTGTGATAGATAAGAAGAGTCTCGAATGGGTCTACACTTAGATTTCATTTTTTTGGTGCAACAATTTTGTTAGACCGACTACACACGTTCACTTTGTTAAGTACTTGTGCAAATAAATTTTGTGAGTGATAATTTTTATAATGTTTAAAGAAAATTAAAGCTATTATTTCTTATGTTGGAATAGGAAGACTTTGAATGAAAATATTTTTGAAGAAGAATTAAAGTTATTATTACTATTTTTTGAGAAGTTAAAATAAAAATACTTTCAATGAGAATAAAAAAAGATGTAACGTATTACATAGTAAAGCACCACTTGAGTAAACTTTTTAATTTTACTTTTAATGAATTTTTTTTCAACACATCACTTATGTTTAATTAATTTCGATAGGTTAATTAATTTCAATTCATAATGATTGTAATTATAAATAATTAATCTTACAAAGTAGATAAAAAAATTCTATCACCCCCATCGTCTTATAATAGTAATACTACGATGACCATCTGTATTCAATGAAAATATTTTTTAAGAAAAATTAAAATTATATACTTTTACTTTTTTTTCGAAAGGTTGGAATGAGAAGATAGATAGAATATAACTTGATGTTAGTTGTCGATATCAAATCTTTCATACAAATGATACATACCAAATCTTTTAAATGATAAATCTATATAAATGATGTATATCATTAAAGTTAAGTAAATTATGTTGCATGTTTTTTACTGTACAGTAAGAAATTAACAGAATGTATTAACAGAATTTAACTTGGCGCCACAATTGTCGATATCAAATCTTTTATATAGATCATTTTAATCATACAATATATGAATCATATACATCTCACTAAAGTTAATATAGGTGTACAACTTTACTTCCGCCGTTTTTTTCCGAAATTCGAGGCTTTATTGTAAAAAACTGGTTATACATTTATGATTCAAAGTATTGTCCATCGCTGGCCACTACTTTCTCCCATCTTTCGGGTCGCGTACGAATCCAGCGTCGAAAAAACTGGTCATCTTTTGAGGCTATCCACGAATCGATCCAATTTTTTATTTCTTCATGAGACCGGAAATGCTAGTCAGCCAGGCCGTGTGCCATTGATCGAAACAAGTGATAGTCAGAGGGAGCAACGTCTGGAGAATACGGCGGGTGGGGTAGGACTTCCCATTTCAACGTTCCCAAGTATATCTTGACCACTTTCGCAACATGGGGTCGAGCATTGTCATGCTGCAAAATCACTTTATCGTGTCTCTCATTGTATTGCGGCCGTTTGTCTTTCAATGCTCGGCTCAAACGCATCAATTGCGTTCGATACCGATCGCCTGTGATTGTTTCAGTCGGTTTTAACAGTTCATAATACACTACGCCGAGCTGTCCCACCAAATACAGAGCATGACCTTGGACGTCAAAATCACCGTTCTTGAAACCACTCACGATACGTTCTTTTATTAATAGCGGCCTCACCATAAGTATTTGATTCGATGAGCCTCAGCCGCAGATTTCTTCATATTGAAGCAAAAAATTAAAACCTCCTGCAAATGACGAGAATTTGGCTCGTAAACTGACATTTTCAATCGAGAATAACTTTATGATGCAGACACAAATCGACTAATGTTTCTATGGAGTTATGTTGACAGATGCCCAAGTTTATTATATGACGTCTATGATCTATTTTTTCGACCACCACTTACCGCTAAAGCCATCTATAGGAAAACGGCGGAAGCAAAGTTATACTCCTAATACAAAAATTTGTGATACTTGATCAAAAGAGGAACATAAAAATTTTAATTTAATAAAATTTCTGAATGAAAATTGAAGGTATTATTACTTGGATTGAAATAAATAGACTTAAATTTTTAATAAAAATATTTTTAAAGAAAAATTAAAGTTACAATAATTTTCTTTTTAATAGGTTGGAATAAGAAAGTAATAAAATTCAATAACTTATCACCAATTATTGATTATATTTTTTAAAATTTGGTTAGTTGCTGATACCATATCTTTTATTTTTATGTAGTATTATTATGTATATTTTTAATTTTTGAAATTAAAATTATTATTACTTTTTTTGCGAGGTTGAAATAGAAGAATCTTTCAATAAAAATACAAAAAGATACATAGATAACGTATTATTTTTTGTTAATAAAAATAATATATGATTTTTGCATTACTTTTAAAACATGTTACATATCCCTTAGTAAAGGTAATACCATTTGAGTTTTATTTTGTAATTTGTGTGTGTGTGTATGTGTGTGTGTGTGTGTGTGTGTGTGTGTGTGTGTGTGTGTGTGTGTGTGA
>NW_012130093.1:2838844-2841876 GCF_000143395.1 Atta cephalotes | reverse complement strand
TAAAATTAAAATAAATATAGATTTAGTTGTATTACTTTAAACTAATATTATATATCTACTAAGGTAAAGTAACTACTTAGTAGTTTATTTTAGTTATTAGTTGTGTGTGTGTATGTGTGTGTGTGTGTGTGTGTGTGTGTGTGTGTGTGTGTGTGTGTGTGTGAGATACAGCAGTTCTTTTCTTCTATAAGCATCATTTAGGTTTTACAAGTACAAATATATAAATGCTTCTTTTCGATAAGTACGCACTCTTAGTGCTTCACTGATGGAAATAAATTACTGAAATCTATGTCAATTGACCCATTTCAGTATGAATTATACTGACGATTTATTTCTATCAAGGTTTCTGAATCTTTTTTTGAAAAAGGTAAATTTGTATAGTATTAAAATTACTATGACTTTTTTTTGGATTTATTAATAAATATCACTACGATGGTCATTTATATTCAATGAAAATATTTTTTTAAAGATACCACCTTGATCAAAAAGTTCCCGGAATTACCACCAGATGCTCTGAGTCAACTGATTTAAGTTCTGTTTTTTTTATTAGGTTGCCACATCTATCATTGACATCAAATTTTATTACTATAGCTTGATATTTGTAAAAGTTACGCCGTCTTGAGTACCTCTGCACGTATTTTCGATTTTGGATTTGTAGGCAAACAACTTGTGGATTTTGCACCATGATAACATTGTCGCACAGTGCCATCATTATCTGTGAATTTTTGACTAAGAAACGAATACCATCCAACAGCCATCGAATTCACCTGATATGGCTTCCTGCGATTTTTTTCTGTTCGATCGAGTCAAAAAACCATTACGGGGAACGCGTTTTAACAGCCGAAAGGAAATAATGGAAAAATCGAAGACGGCTCTGATGGCTATCGATAGAGTTTAGAGACAATAGAGTTCCAGAAATGTTTCGAGAGCTGGATCAAGCGCTGGCATGAAGTGCGTTGCAATCGATGGGGAGTATTTTGAAGGGGACAATATCACTTTTGATGAATAAAACTTGTATTTTGAATTTTCTGAATGAATTCCGGGAACTTTTTGATCAAGGTTGATCATTACTTTTTTTTAGGAAGTTGGAATAAGATGGCAGTAGAATTTAACTTGGCACCAGTCATTGCAAATCTTTTTTACAAATAATACATGTCTGTACGGTTAAGTAAATTAGAATTAATATTATTTATTTTTTAATTTGGTATTAATTTTTACACAAATCAAAATGAAATCTCGTAACTAAGAATGTACATCCCATTTCTGGATTTTGCAATGTTAGCCGTGTTCTATGTGCAAGAGCCACTATCTTTCATCATAGTCCTTCCCCTCCATTTGAGGGATTCGATTTCAAAAAAATATTTTATTAGTGTTCATTAGAACACGAATACAATTTCCTATGCTGCAATGCTGCACCTTTTATTCTTGTATGATTTCCAAACACAAGAAACTGAACTCCACCACGTCTGGTGGCGATTCCGTTTTTCTTTCCGATTTCCTACTAGCGAATAAGTGATAAAAAGTAAAAAGCAAATTAACGGAAAGATATTATTTTCATGTTGTTTTTTTGGCAATACGAAAACATATCTTTTAGTTGACTTTTTACTTTGCGAAAATGACAACCAGAAAAATAATGAAAAGATATCTTTTAAATTATCTTTTCGACAAAACTGAAAGATGTCTTTTTCGTCTTGCTGAAAAAACAATCTAAAAACGGTGTTATTTTGTCATTTTTTAGATATCTTCTTTGTCGAAAAGATAACTTAAAAAAGACCTCTTTTCTTTTAATATTTTGTGCTGTCTGGAAAGCTATATAAACATAGAGCCGGAAAATAAGTTATTTTCCGAGTTATAATCACTTTTATGTTAAAGAAATTGTAATTTATTTTTCATAATCACAATCATAATCTATTTTATAGTGTTTCAATATAAATAATTATATTTTGTACTATTTTTTCATTACCCAAGATGGCAGAATGTGGATTCATAGTCTGCTCTCTCTTTTTTTTATTCTTTTTTATTTAAAAATTTTTTTACTTTACTAGAGGGATGCCAAGCGGGCTATGCCTCCACGTGGTACATTCTGGGTAACGCCAAAATAAATCCGAAATGTATTTCTTATGTTATGTATGTTAAAACAAACTGAAATAATAAATTATGATTGTGATTATGAAAAATAAATTATAATTTTTTTAACATAGAAGTAGTTATAACTTGGACGGACCGATTTATTTTTGGATCTATATTTATAAAACTTTTTTTTCTTTCTTTTTTAGGTCTCGAATTTTTTAAGTTCCCGAAGTATTGGCGATTTTCCAGATACCCTGTATATAGTTTCAAATGTATTTACATGTCTACAAAACTAATAAATCGTATAAAATTGGTATTATATTATCAATTTCTTATTCTTAATCACTTAAATAACAGCTATGTTGATTTTTGTAAGACTGGTCGTCTTTGGGAGCTTTACAGAGTGCGTTCCAAAATTCGGCTCTGTCAATTCAAGTATATCATTTTATCCTTCTTGTTCATTGAATGTTGAATAAGGATAAAAGGTACTCGGAGTTGATGTAATCGAGTTTTGGAACGCGCCCTTACAGAAGCACAAATCGACACACAAGAGTAATTTTGTCTTTGTTTTTTTCTGATTATCGAATAAGGACAGGATAATTTTGGTGTCTCTTGCTGGAAAGCAAGGATTCCTTGAAGGATGCCATTTCATTTTCGTCGTACGACAAATATGTATATATAGGACAAAGAGATCGGATCTCTCTATCCTATAGTCAATCAATAAGCTTGAAAAATTTATCGGTAAAAAACGCACAAAGGAAATAGCAACCTAATCTCGTTTCAACATAATAGAGTGAGCGGATTTGGGTTTCTTTTCTAATAACTTGAGATAGATAAAAATAGATAAATGCGTACAAAGAGAGAGAGAGAGAGAGAGAGAGAGAGAGAGAGAGAGAGAGAGAGAGAGAGAGAGAGAGAGAGAGAGAGAGAGAGAGAGAGAGAGAGAGAGAGAGAGAGAGAGA